>NC_056730.1:96620676-96821266 GCF_019279795.1 Protopterus annectens | reverse complement strand
CAGTGAAAAGGACACACATAAATAACTAACTGCAAGCCACCCATATATGCCAGTGAGATAGGACATATCATGTAAATAACTAACTACAAACCAACCAAACATACCAGTGAGATAGTACACATGCAAATAACTAACTACAAACCACCCAAACATGTCAGTGAAATAGTACACATGTAAATAACTAACTGCAAACCACGCATATGCCAGTGAGATAGGGCAAATGTAAATAACTAAGTGCAAGCCAGCCATATATGCCAGTGAGATAGGACACATCATGTAAATAATTAACTACAAACCAACCAAACATGCCAGTGAGATAGTACACATGTAAATAACTAAATGCTCATAGGTTCATAGGTTCATAGGTTTATACTAGGCTATCTGCCCTAAGGCATTTATAAGCCTAGCCCAAATTTTTGTGGCTTACGCCACCCCTTATATGAAAAAATACTGTGCCCATTAGTTTGTTGTGCCTCTGTCCAGCAGTGACACAGAGATGATTCCCGGGGTAAACCTACGATCTCCCATCCACAGGTCTAGATTTCTCTTGAACAGAGTCAGCGAGGTGCTCTGCCTCACATGGACCAGGATTTTATTCCACAGCATAGGGAGTCTCTGAGTGATAAATCTATCCCTCCAGCATGTCCTATTTATATCCGTGCTAAGGTTTAAGTCGCTTGCTCTAGTGGTTTTGGTGGATTTGGATTTTGAGGTGGAGCATGTCCATTAATTCCGGTTGACATGGCCTTGTATGTCAGGCACATGTCACCTCTGAGCAGACGGTATGCGACTGAATAGAGCTGGAGTTTCTTCAATCTGGCAGCATATGACAGATTTTGGAGTCCCTTTATCCTTTTGGTGAGGAACTTTTGGGGTCTCTCCAATTGCTGCAGATGTCGGGTGAGATACATCCCAAATGGGACATTGTACTCGATGATTGGTCTGATAAGTGAAGAGTACAGGGGAACAATGACCTCACTAGATCTGGATGTGAATCCCTTCATGATCAGGTGGGCAATGTAGAAGGTCTTTCTAACCACTTTAGCAACGTGAGTGTCAAAAGAAAGGCCACTGTCAACCTGGGTCCCCAGGTCCCTGATAACCTCTTCTGTGCTTAGTGGATTGCCACCTATATGGTAGCTTGGGGTTACCTTGTTTTTCCCGAAGGGTATGACTATACATTTTTTGGCGTTTAACTTCAGGCCATGGCTCTGGCACCAGCTATCTGTTTCCGTGAGTCCCTTCTGAAGGATATCCGTGTCCGATGCACTTTCCACTATGGCACCCAGTTTGCAGTCGCCTGCAAACTTTGTCAGCCAAAGTCCTCCCATGTTGGCCTGTACTTCTGAGAAGTAGATGCCAAACAATAGGGGGCCAAGGACCGAGCCCTGTGGGACACCACTTGTGACCGGCTTGGAGTCTGACATAGCGCCAGCAACTCTAACCCTGTGGGTTCTGTCCTTAAGCCAGTTTGCAACCCATCTTGTGACATATGGGTTTACATTTAAGCTGGTAAGTTTTTCTACAATACCCGAGTGTGGTATTGTGTCGAAAGCCTTTGCAAGGTCAAGATAGGCTGTATGGACTGCCTTTCCCTCATCAATGGCCTTGGTGACTGTTTCGAAGAAGTCGACCAAGTTCAAAAGGCATGATCTTCCCTTGACAAAGCCAAACTGGGTCAGGTCCAATGTCTGCAAGTCCCCTATATCTTTGTTTATGAGCTCCATTATGATCCTCTCCATAGCTTTGCAGACTAGACTTGTTAAGCTTATGGGGCGGTAATTACCAGGGTCTGTAGAGGCGCCGCCTTTGTGGAGTGGGACCACAGTTGCCATACGCCACTCCTTGGGCACGTATCCTGTGGTAAGGCTGAGATTAAACAGCTGCCTTATGTGCGGGTTTAATTGCTCATTTAGCTTATGTAGCACACAGCCGGGACACCATCCGGTCCCATTGATGCTGTGTTTTTAGCTTTAGAGAGAGCAGCTTTCACCTGCGCATTTGAGATGTCTGGGAGACTTACACTCCACTGGGATAGTTATCTCTCCTTTAGGGGGGGAGAGGGGGGTGAAGTTTGCACTGAACCTGTCTGCCAGTATGTTGGCAATGTCTGTGGGTTCAGTGATTTTTGTATCATTTTGGACTAATTCTGAGCATATCTGGGAGTTTCCACCCAGGTTCCTAACATAGCTGAAAAAGGCCTTATGATTGTCCTTTGAATCCATGGCAATTATTCTCTCAAAATTGGCCTTAGTTGATTTTATGAGTGCTCGTATTTTTTTACTAATAATGATCAGGGGCTCACCACTCAAACATGCCAGTGAGATAGTATAGATGTTAATAACTAACTGCAAACCACCCATATATGCCAGTGAGATAGGACACATGTAAATAACTAACTACAAACCATCCAAACATGCCAGTGAGATAGGACACATCATGTAAATAACTAACTACAAACCATCCAAACATGCCAGTGAGATAGGACACATCATGTAAATAACTAACTACAAACTACCCATATGCCAGTGAGATAGTATACATGTTAATAACTAACTGCAAACCACCCATATATGCCAGTGAGAAAGGACACATCATGTAAATAACTAACTACAAACCACCCAAACATGCCAGTGAGATAGTACACATCATGTAAATAACTAACTACAAACTACCCATATGCCAGTGAGATAGTATACATGTTAATAACTAACTGCAAACCACCCATATATGCCAGTGAGATAGGACACATCATGTAAATAACTAACTACAAACCATCCAAACATGCCAGTGAGATAGTATACATGTAAATAACTAACTGCAAACCACCCATATATGCCAGTGAGATAGGACACATGTAAATAACTAACTGCAAGCCATCCTTATATGCCAGTGAGATAGGACACATGTAAATAACTAACTGCAAACTACCCATATGCCAGTGAGATAGGACACATGTAAATAACTAACTGCAAGCCATCCTTATATGCCAGTGAGATAGGACACATCATGTAAATAACTAACTACAAACCACCCAAACATGCCAGTGAGACAGGACACATGAAAATAACTAACTACAAACCATTAAGCGAAAAATGCACTGTGAGAGGATGAACTGCACCGGACAACTGAGAATCCAAAACCAGCTTTAATATACGTTAAACGTTTGACAAACAACACGTTTTTCGTCACTTAGATCAGACTTCATCTGACAAGAAGTTCAACAACAAACAACCATATATATATGCTGACCCATCATTTAAAATAACCAATAAAACAGTGCTCATAAATATGAATAAATGTGCCTGAAATTTAAATACATAGCATTGAAAAAGTCAGAGTACAACACTGCGATTCACAAAAATATAAATATAACTAATTTGAAATAACAAATAATGTCGTAAAATGAGTCGAAAACCTCATACTTGAACCTGGTTTGTAGTAACAACTGATTTGTAGTAAAAACTAGTTATTTGTACTCATTAAAAAGTTTTTCAATGAAGTGATATAATGTTGGATTTCAAACAGCAATACTCCCATCTAGTGGTCAAGACTTGTTTATGCTGAATTGTCATCATGAATTTTATACTCAGTCAATAAATAGTGAATGTTGGATAATTGATGATAACTGAATGATGAATGTGTTAAGATCTATGAAGTATAAAATATATGAAGTGAGTATTAATTGTATATTATATATAATAATAATATTATAGATATAAATATATAAATATATAAATGTATAAATAAATAACCATAAAACAATGACCTAATAATTATATTGTAATGATGCAATATAAAATTGAGACAAAATTGGTATAATTATATGATTATATATGTGTATATTAATATATATATATATATATATATATATATATATATATATATATATATATGTATATACAGGCATGAAACAGGTAACAAATAGTAAATAAATAGCATCGATGTTGAATTGAGCAAATGTGTGCATAAAAGATGTGCATATAAATTCTAATTCCAAACCCATAATTAAATACATGGGAAAAATCCTGTAATGTAATCTAAAAAACAAGCTTATTGAAGAATACTTGATTCAAAATAGGCTGTTAAAAGTATACCATGAAAAATGTAAATATATATTGAATATGTGCATATGAAAACAAATAAAATGACATAAAATGAAATAGTGTTACAATTTGGCTGCCCTTAATTTTAAAACTGGGGCAAGGGAGATATTATCGTTTAACCCAGGGAATTTATTTGCCTCCAGAATAATTTGCCAAAATAATTCCCTATATTCTATCTGGGTCTCCCAGAGGCCACCTCTTTCATCCTTCGCTACCTCTTCTAAAATGAAAAATTTGTATTTTGCCAAGGGACAAATGTTCAAGTGTTTATATAATGCGTTATGTTCTTTCTTCTTTTTGATATCATTCAAATGTTCATAAATCCTTCTTTTAATCTTCCTCTCGGTCTTCCCTACATAGAAGGCCAAGCAGATATCACATAAAGCAATATATACAACTCCAAAAGAATTGCAATTACCAACAATATCTTTCTCTCTTGCTTGAACAAAAATTTTTTGTGAGTTTGTCATAAATGGGCATTGTGAACACATTCCGCAAGAATAGGTACCTTTGATTTTAGTACTTTTCTTGTTTGCCCTGTGTTGAGCTGTCAACCAATCTTTAATATTGCGTCCCTTTCTAAAGATGATGTTAAAAGAATCAGTCGACTTATTAAAATTCAGGTCTGTAATGTTAAGGAATTTGTCCCATTCCTTAAAAAACACTTGTTTTACAATACCTGCATCACCACTATATTGGGTAATAAATGAGTGAATGTACGTTTTATCTTTTTTCTTATTTTCTAATGAGCCAGATGCTTGAATGTTGACACCAATAGGGGGATTGTGGTAGCTCAATATAGGGGCAAATCTGTCTTTTCTCCCTTCTATAACTTCTATTTTAATGTGGTTGCAAAAGTCTACAGGGAAACCTCTATCCAAAAACATGCTAACTAAGAAATCCATTTCATCACAAAAATCTTGATTATTAGAAGTCATTCTTGAAATCCTAACCATTTGGCCTTTTACAATGCTCTTCTTCTGGTGTAAAGGGTGTGCACTTTTATAGTGTAAATAGGAATTAGAAAAAGTTTTTTTCCTGTACACCTTTGACTTTAAATTGTCTCCTTCTTTTTCTAACGTGATATCTAAATAATTGATGCTATTTACATTGATATCATGGGTGAATTTTAAGAAAGTGGTGGTCTGGTTGATATACTGGATGAAATCATTTAACCTATCGATACTGTCGTTCCAAAATATAATGATGATGTCATCCAGAAGGCGTTTATATAAAACCCAGCAATCTTTATAACTTTTTAACTACAAACCATCCAAACATGCCAATGAGATAGTACACATGTAAATAACTAACTACAAACCACCCAAACATGCCAGGGAGATAGAACACTCGTAAATAACTAACTACAAACCACCCATATGCCAGTGAGATAGGACACATGTAAATAACTAACTGCAAGCCACCCACTTATGCCAGTGAGATAGGACACATCATGTAAACAACTAACTACAAACTAACCAAACATGCCAGTGAGATAGTACACATGTAAATAACTAAATGCACACCACTAAAACATGCCAGTGAGATAGTACACATGTAAATAACTAACTACAAACCAACCAAACATGCCAGTGAGATAGTGCACATGCAAATAACTAACTACAAACCAACCAAACATGCCAGTGAGATAGGACACTCGTAAATAACTAACTACAAACCACCCATATGCCAGTAAGATAGGACACATGTAAATAACTAACTGCAAACCACCCATATATGCCAGTGAGAAAGGACACATGTAAATAGCTAACTGCAAGCCATCCTTATATGCCAGTGAGATAGGACACATCATGTAAATAACTAACTACAAACCATCCAAACATGCCAGTGAGATAGGACACATGTAAATAACTAACTACAAACCACCCAAACATGCCAGTGAGACAGGACACATGTAAATAACTAACTACAAACCACCCAAACATGCCAGTGAGATAGAACACTCATAACTAACTACAAACCACCCATATGCCAGTGAGATAGGACACATGTAAATAACTAACTTCAAAAAATCCATATATGCCAGTGAGATGGGACACATGTAAATAACTAAATTCAAACCACCCATATGCCAGTGAGATAGGACACATGTACATAGCTAACTGCAAGCCACCCACATATGCCAGTGAGATAGGACACATCATGTAAACAACTAACTACAAACTAACCAAACATGCCAATGAGATAGTACACATGTAAATAACTAAATGCTCACCACTAAAACATGCCGGTGAGATAGTACACATGCAAATAACTAACTACAAGCAAACCAAACATGCCAGTGAGGTAGTACACATGTAAATAACTAACTACAAACCAACCAAACATGCCAGTGAGATAGTACACATGTAAATAACTAACTACAAACAAACCAAACATGCCAGTGAGGTAGTACACATGTAAATAACTAACTACAAACCAACCAAACATGCCAGTGAGATAGTACACATGTAAATAACTAACTACAAACCAACCAAACATGCCAGTGAGATAGTACAATGTAAATAACTAACTGCAAACCACACAAACATGCCAGTGAGAAAGGACACATGTAAATAACTAACTACAAACCACCCAAACATGCCAGTGAGATAGGACACATGTAAATAACTAACTACAAACCATCCAAACATGTCAGTGAGATAGGACACATGTAAATAACTAACTACAAACCACCCAAACATGGCAGTGAGACAGAACACATGTAAATAACTAACTACAAACCATCCAAACATGCCAGTGAGATAGGACACACGTAAATAATTGACTACAAACCACCCAAACATGCCAGTGAGACAGGACACATGTAAATAACTAACTACAAACCATCCAAACATGCCAATGAGATAGTACACATGTAAATAACTAACTACAAACCAACCAAACATGCCAGTGAGATAGGACACTCGTAAATAACTAACTACAAACCACCCATATGCCAGTGAGATAGGACACATGTAAATAACTAACTACAAACCAACCAAACATGCCAGTGCGATAGGACACTCGTAAATAACTAACTACAAACCACCCATATGCCAGTGAGATAGGACACATGTAAATAACTAACTTCAAACCATCCATATATGCCAGTGAGATAGGACACATGTAAATAACTAAATGCTCACCACTCAAACATGCCAGTGAGATAGTACACATGCAAATAACTAACTACAAACCACCCAAACATGCCAGTGAAATAGTACACATGTAAATAACTAAATGCTCACCACTCAAACATGCCAGTGAGATAGTATACATGTTAATAACTAACTGAAAACCACCCATATGCCAGTGAGATAGGACACATGTAAATAACTAACTACAAACCATCCAAACATGCCAGTGAGATAGGACATATGTAAATAACTAACTGCAAACCACCCATATATGCCAGTGAACGTAAATAACTAACTGCAAGCCATCCTTATATGCCAGTGAGATAGGACACATCATGTAAATAACTAATTACAAACCATCCAAACATGTCAGTAAGATAGGACACATGTAAATAACTAACTACAAACCACCCAAACATGGCAGTGAGACAGGACACATGTAAAAAACTAACTACAAACCATCCAAACATGCCAATGAGATAGTACACATGTAAATAACTAACTGCAAACCACCCAAACATGCCAGTGAGATAGGACACTCATAAATGACTAACTACAAACCACCCATATGCCAGTGAGATAGGACAGTCATAAATAACTAACTACAAACCACCCATATGCCAGTGAGATAGGACACATGTAAATAACTAACGTCAAACCATCCATATATGCCAGTGAGACAGGACACATGTAAATAACTAAATTCAAACCACCCATATGCCAGTGAGATAGGACACATATAAATAACTAACTGCAAGCCACCCATATATGCCAGTGAGATAGGACACATCATGTAAATAACTAACTACAAACTAACCAAACATGCCAGTGAGATAGTACACATGTAAATAACTAAATGCTCACCACTCAAACATGCCAGTGAGATAGTACACATGTAAATAACTAACTACAAACCAACCAAACATGCCAGTGAGATAGTACACATGTAAATAACTAACTACAAACCAACCAAACATGCCAGTGAGATAGTACACATGTAAATAACTAACTGCAAACCACCCAAACATGCCAGTGAGATAGGACACATGTAAATAACTAGGTGCAAACCACACATATGCCAGTGAGATAGGACACACATAAATAACTAACTGCAAGCCACCCATATATGCCAGTGAGATAGGACACATATAAATAACTGACAGTTCATTTGGTCCACCCAAACATACCAGTGAGATAGTTCACACATGCAAATAACTAACTACAAACCACTCAAACATGCCAGTGAAATAGTACACATGTAAATGACTGTCAACCAAATGAACTGTTGACCAAATGAGTGTCAATCAAATGAACTGTCGATGAAGTCATATGGACCCGATAGGACACATCATGTAAATAACTAACTACAAACCACCCAAACATACCAGTGAGATAGCACACATGCAAATAACTAACTACAAACCACTCAAACATGTCAGTGAAATAGTACACATGTAAATAACTAACTGTAAACCACTCATATGCCAGTGAGATAGGACACATGTAAATAACTAAGTACAAGCCACCCATATATGCCAGTGAGATAGGACACATCATGTAAATAATTGACTACAAACCAACCAAACATACCAGTGAGATAGTACACATGCAAATAAATAACTACAAACCACCCAAACATACCAGTGAAATAGTACACATGTAAATAACTAAATGCTCACCACTAAAATATGCCAGTGAGATAGTGCACATGTAAATAACTAACTACAAACCAACCAAACATGCCAGTGAGATAGGACACTCATAAATAACTAACTACAAACCACCCATATGCCAGTGAGATAGGACACATGTAAATAACTAACTGCAAACCACCCATATATGCCAGTGAGATAGGGCACATGTAAATAACAAACTGCAAGCCATCCTGATATGCCAGTGAGATAGGACACATCTTGTAAATAACTAATTGCAAACCATCCAAACATGCCAGTGAGATAGGACACATGAAAATAACTAACTACAAACCACCCAAACATGCCAGTGAGACAGGACACATGTAAATAACTAACTACAAACCACCCAAACATACCAGTGAGATAGGACACTCGTAAATAACTAACTACAAACCACCCATATGCCAGTGAGATAGGACACATGTAAATAACTAACTTCAAACCATCCATATATGCCAGTGAGATAGGACACATGTAAATAACTAACTACAAACCACCCAAACATGCCAGTGAGATAGAACACTCATAAATAACTAACTACAAACCACCCATATGCCAGTGAGATAGGACACATGTAAATAACTAACTTCAAAAAATCCATATATGCCAGTGAGATAGGACACATGTAAATAACTAAATTCAAACCACCCATATGCCAGTGAGATAGGACACATGTAAATAGCTAACTGCAAGCCACCCACATATGCCAGTGAGATAGGACACATCATGTAAACAACTAACTACAAACTAACCAAACATGCCAATGAGATAGTACACATGTAAATAACTAAATGCTCACCACTAAAACATGCCAGTGAGATAGTACACATGTAAATAACTAACTACAAACAAACCAAACATGCCAGTGAGATAGTACACATGTAAATAACTAACTACAAACCAACCAAACATGCCAGTGAGGTAGTACACATGTAAATAACTAACTACAAACCAACCAAACATGCCACTGAGATAGTATACATGTAAATAACTAACTGCAAACCACCCATATATGCCAGTGAGAAAGGACACATGCAAAATAGCTAACTGCAAGCCATCCTTATATGCCAGTGAGCTAGGACACATCATGTAAATAACTAACTACAAACCATCCAAACATGCCAGTGAGATAGGACACATGTAAATAACTAACTACAAACCACCCAAACATGCTAGTGAGACAGGACACATGTAAATAACTAACTACAAACCACCCAAACATGCCAGTGAGACAGGACACATGTAAATAACTAACTACAAACCACCCAAACATGCCAGTGAGATAGGACACTCGTAAATAACTAACTACAAACCACCCATATGCCAGTGAGATAGGACACATGTAAATAACTAACTTCAAACCATCCATATATGCCAGTGAGATAGGACACATGTAAATAACTAACTACAAACCACCCAAACATGCCAGTGAGATAGAACACTCATAAATAACTAACTACAAACCACCCATATGCCAGTGAGATAGGACACATGTAAATAACTAACTTCAAAAAATCCATATATGCCAGTGAGATAGGACACATGTAAATAACTAAATTCAAACCACCCATATGCCAGTGAGATAGGACACATGTAAATAGCTAACTGCAAGCCACCCACATATGCCAGTGAGATAGGACACATCATGTAAACAACTAACTACAAACTAACCAAACATGCCAATGAGATAGTACACATGTAAATAACTAAATGCTCACCACTAAAACATGACAGTGAGATAGTACACATGTAAATAACTAACTACAAACAAACCAAACATGCCAGTGAGATAGTACACATGTAAATAACTAACTACAAACCAACCAAACATGCCAGTGAGATAGTACACATGTAAATAACTAACTACAAACCAACCAAACATGCCAGTGAGATAGTACACATGTAAATAACTAACTGCAAACCACCCATATATGCCAGTGAGAAAGGACACATGCAAAATAGCTAACTGCAAGCCATCCTTATATGCCAGTGAGATAGGACACATCATGTAAACAACTAACTACAAACTAACCAAACATGCCAATGAGATAGTACACATGTAAATAACTAAATGCTCACCACTAAAACATGACAGTGAGATAGTACACATGTAAATAACTAACTACAAACAAACCAAACATGCCAGTGAGATAGTACACATGTAAATAACTAACTACAAACCAACCAAACATGCCAGTGAGATAGTACACATGTAAATAACTAACTACAAACCAACCAAACATGCCAGTGAGATAGTACACATGTAAACAACTAACTGCAAACAACCCATATATGCCAGTGAGAAAGGACACATGCAAAATAGCTACCTGCACACCATCCTTATATGCCAGTGAGATAGGACACATCATGTAAATAACTAACTACAAACCATCCAAACATGCCAGTGAGATAGGACACACGTAAATAATTAACTACAAACCATCCAAACATGCCAGTGAGACAGGACACATGTAAATAACTAACTACAAACCATCCAAACATGCCAATGAGATAGTACACATGTAAATAACTAACTACAAACCAACCAAACATGCCAGTGAGATAGGACACTCGTAAATAACTAACTACAAACCACCCATATGCCAGTGAGATAGGACACATGTAAATAACTAACTTCAAACCATCCATATATGCCAGTGAGATAGTACACATGTAAATAACTAAATGCTCACCACTCAAACATGCCAGTGAGATAGTACACATGCAAATAACTAACTACAAACCACCCAAACATGCCAGTGAAATAGTACACGTAAATAACTAAATGCTCACTACTCAAACATGCCAGTGAGATAGTATACATGTTAATAATTAACTGAAAACGACCCATATGCCAGTGAGATAGGACACATGTAAATAACTAACTACAAACCATCCAAACATGCCAGTGAGATAGGACATATGTAAATAACTAACTGCAAACCACCCATATATGCCAGTGAACGTAAATAACTAACTGCAAGCCATCCTTATATGCCAGTGAGATAGGACACATCATGTAAATAACTAATTACAAACCATCCAAACATGTCAGTGAGACAGGACACATGAAAATAACTAACTACAAACCACCCAAACATGGCAGTGAGACAGGATACGTGTAAAAAACTAACTACAAACCATCCAAACATGCCAATGACATAGGACACTCATAAATGACTAACTACAAACCACCCATATGCCAGTGAGATAGGACACATGTAAATAACTAAGTGCAAGCCACCCATATATGCCAGTGAGATAGGACACATCATGTAGTAATTAACTACAAACCAACCAGTCATGCCAGTGAAATAGTACACATGTAAATAACTAACTACAAACCAACCAAAAATGCCAATGAGATAGTATACATGTAATTAACTAACTACAAACCATCCAAACATGCCAGTGAGATTGGACACATGTAAATAACTAACTACAAACCATCCAAACATGCCAGTGAGATAGGACACATGTAAATAACTAACTACAAACCACCCAAACATGCTAGTGAGATATCACGCATGCAAATAACTAACTGCAAACCACCCATATATGCCAGTGAGATAGGACATATTTAAATAACTAACTACAAACCAATCAAACATGCCAGTGAGATAGTACACATGTAAATAACTAACTACATACCACCCAAACATGCCAGTGAGACAGGACAAATGTAAATAACTAACTACAAACCACCCAAACATGCCAGTGAGATAGAACACTCGTAAATAACTAACTACAAACCACCCATATGCCAGTGAGATAGGACACATGTAAATAACTAACTTCAAACCATCCATATATGCCAGTGAGATAGGACACATGTAAATAACTAAATTCAAACCATCCATATGCCAGTGAGATAGGACACATGTAAATAACTAACTACAAACCAACCAAACATGCCAGTGAGATAGTGCACATGCAAATAACTAACTAACTACAAACCAACCAAACATGCCAGTGAGATAGGACACATGTAAATAACTAACTACAAACCACCCATATGCCAGTGAGATAGGACACATGTAAATAACTAACTGCAAACCACCCATATATGCCAGTGAGAAAGGACACATGTAAATAGCTAACTGCAAGCCATCCTTATATGCAAGTGAGATAGGACACATCATGCAAATAACTAACTACAAACCATCCAAACATGCCAGTGAGATAGGACACATGTAAATAACTAACTACAAACCACCCAAACATGCTAGTGAGACAGGACACATGTAAATAACTAACTACAAACCACCCAAACATGCCAGTGAGATAGGACTCTCGTAAATAACTAACTACAAACCACCCATATGCCAGTGAGATAGGACACATGTAAATAACTAACTTCAAACCATCCATATATGCCAGTGAGATAGGACACATGTAAATAACTAACTACAACCCACCCAAACATGCCAGTGAGATAGAACACTCATAAATAACTAACTACAAACCACCCATATGCCAGTGAGATAGGACACATGTAAATAACTAACTTCAAAAAATCCATATATGCCAGTGAGATAGGACACATGTAAATAACTAAATTCAAACCACCCATATGCCAGTGAGATAGGACACATGTAAATAGCTAACTGCAAGCCACCCACATATGCCAGTGAGATAGGACACATCATGTAAACAACTAACTACAAACTAACCAAACATGCCAATGAGATAGTACACATGTAAATAACTAAATGCTCACCACTAAAACATGCCAGTGAGATAGTACACATGTAAATAACTAACTACAAACAAACCAAACATGCCAGTGAGATAGTACACATGTAAATAACTAACTACAAACCAACCAAACATGCCAGTGAGATAGTACACATGTAAATAACTAACTACAAACCAACCAAACATGCCAGTGAGATAGTACACATGTAAATAACTAACTGCAAACCACCTATATATGCCAGTGAGAAAGGACACATGCAAAATAGCTAACTGCAAGCCATCCTTATATGCCAGTGAGATAGGACACATCATGTAAATAACTAACTACAAACCACCCAAACATGGCAGTGAGACAGAACACATGTAAATAACTAACTACAAACCATCCAAACATGCCAGTGAGATAGGACACACGTAAATAATTAACTACAAACCATCCAAACATGCCAGTGAGACAGAACACATGTAAATAACTAACTACAAACCATCCAAACATGCCAATGAGATAGTACACATGTAAATAACTAACTACAAACCAACCAAACATGCCAGTGAGATAGGACACATGTAAATAACTAACTACAAACCACCCATATGCCAGTGAGATAGGACACATGTAAATAACTAACTTCAAACCATCCATATATGCCAGTGAGATAGGACACATGTAAATAACTAAATGCTCACCACTCAAACATGCCAGTGAGATAGTATACATGTTAATAATTAACTGAAAACCACCCATATGCCAGTGAGATAGGACACATGTAAATAACTAACTACAAACCATCCAAACATGCCAGTGAGATAGGACATATGTAAATAACTAACTGCAAACCACCCATATATGCCAGTGAATGTAAATAACTAACTGCAAGCCATCCTTATATGCCAGTGAGATAGGACACATCATGTAAATAACTAATTACAAACCATCCAAACATGTCAGTGAGATCGGACACATGTAAATAACTAACTACAAACCACCCAAACATGGCACTGAGACAGGACACATGTAAAAAACTAACTACAAACCATCCAAACATGCCAATGAGATAGTACACATGTAAATAACTAACTACAAACCACCCATATGCCAGTGAGATAGGACACATGTAAATAACTAAGTGCAAGCCACCCATATATGCCAGTGAGATAGGACACATCATGTAGTAATTAACTACAAACCAACCAATCATGCAAGTGAGATAGTACACATGTAAATAACTAACTACAAACCAACCAAAAATGCCAATGAGATAGTATACATGTAATTAACTAACTACAAACCATCCAAATATGCCAGTGAGATTGGACACATGTAAATAACTAACTACAAACCATCCAAACATGCCAGTGAGATAGGACACATGTAAATAACTAACTACAAACCACCCAAACATGCTAGTGAGATATCATGCATGCAAATAACTAACTGCAAACCACCCATATATGCCAGTGAGATAGGACACATTTAAATAACTAACTACAAACCAATCAAACATGCCAGTGAGATAGTACACATGTAAATAACTAACTACGTACCACCCAAACATGCCAGTGAGACAGGACACATGTAAATAACTTACTACAAACCACCCAAACATGCCAGTGAGATAGAACACTCATAAATAACTAACTACAAACCACCCATATGCCAGTGAGATAGGACACATGTAAATAACTAACTTCAAACCATCCATATATGCCAGTGAGATAGGACACATGTATATAACTAAATTCAAACCACCCATATGCCAGTGAGATAGGACACATGTAAATAACTAAATTCAAACCACCCATATGCCAGTGAGATAGGACACATGTAAAAAACTAACTACAAACCAACCAAACATGCCAGTGAGATAGTGCACATGCAAATAACTAACTACAAACCAACCAAACATGCCAGTGAGATAGGACACTCATAAATAACTAACTACAAACCACCCATATGCCAGTGAGATAGGACACATGTAAATAACTAACTGCAAACCACCCATATATGCCAGTGAGAAAGGACACATGTAAATAGCTAACTGCAAGCCATCCTTATATGCCAGTGAGATAGGACACATCATGTAAATAACTAACTACAAACCATCCAAACATGCCAGTGAGATAGGACACATGTAAATAACTAACTACAAACCACCCAAACATGCTAGTGAGACAGGACACATGTAAATAACTAACTACAAACCACCCAAACATGCCAGTGAGATAGGACACTCGTAAATAACTAACTACAAACCACCCATATGCCAGTGAGATAGGACACATGTAAATAACTAACTTCAAACCATCCATATATGCCAGTGAGATAGGACACATGGAAATAACTAACTACAAACCACCCAAACATGCCAGTGAGATAGAACACTCATAAATAACTAACTACAAACCACCCATATGCCAGTGAGATAGGACACATGTAAATAACTAACTTCAAACCATCCATATATGCCAGTGAGATAGGACACATGTAAATAACTAAATTCAAACCACCCATATGCCAGTGAGATAGGACACATGTAAATAACTAACTGCAAGCCACCCACATATGCCAGTGAGATAGGACACATCATGTAAACAACTAACTACAAACTAACCAAACATGCCAGTGAGATAGTACACATGTAAATAACTAAATGCTCACCACTAAAACATGCCAGTGAGATAGTACACATGTAAATAACTAACTACAAACAAACCAAACATACCAATGAGATAGTACACATGTAAATAACTAACTACAAACCAACCAAACATGCCAGTGAGATAGTACACTCATAAATAACTAACTACAAACCACCCATATGCCAGTGAGATAGGACACATGTAAATAACTAAGTGCAAGCCACCCATATATGCCAGCGAGATAGGACACATCATGTAGTAATTAACTACAAACCAACCAATCATGCCAGTGAGATAGTACACATGTAAATAACTAACTACAAACCAACCAAAAATGCCAATGAGATAGTATACATGTAATTAACTAACTACAAACCATCCAAACATGCCAGTGAGATTGGACACATGTAAATAACTAACTACAAACCATCCAAACATGCCAGTGAGATAGGACACATGTAAATAACTAACTACAAACCACCCAAACATGCTAGTGAGATATCACGCAGGCAAATAACTAACTGCAAACCACCCATATATGCCAGTGAGATAGGACACATTTAAATAACTAACTACAAACCAATCAAACATGCCAGTGAGATAGTACACATGTAAATAACTAACTACAAACCATCCAAACATGCGAGTGAGATAGGACACATGTAAATAACTAACTACAAACCACCCAAACATGCTAGTGAGATAGTACACATGTAAATAACTAACTGCAAACCACCCATATATGCCAGTGAGATAGGACACATGTAAATAACTAACTACAAACCAATGAAACATGCCAGTGAGTGAGGACACATGTAAATAACTAGCTACAAACCACCCAAACATGCCAGTGAGATAGGACACATGTAAATAACTAGCTACAAACCACCCAAACATGCCAGTGAGATAGGACACATGTAAATAACTAGCTACAAGCCACCCAAACATGCCAGTGAGATAGGACACATGTAAATGACTAACTACAAACCAACCAAACATGCCAGTGAGATAGTGCACATGCAAATAACTAATTGCAAACCACCCATATGTGCCAGTGAGATAGTTCCCTTACAGGAGCTAGGGAAGTAATAGGAAATGTTTCAACATCCCCAACAGTAAGGAAATATGACAGATATAGTGAACACTGTTGTACAGTTAAGCATACTTAAAAAATAGCATATGCAGTGTTATCGACTCAGCGAATGGTGCCAAGCATAGCAACACATATTAGGTCATCTAAAAGCCTCAATAAATAAAACCCACATCACTAATTTACCTGCACAGTAATTTACCCTTCCCAAACCTGCCTGAACTGAAGGTAATCAAGGAAAGAAGATATCACTTTGGCAGCACTCACTTTAAAATATTTGCTCAGAATGTAAGTATGTTATTATTTCCATAAGCTGACAGCATTGTACGTTATGACTAGAACGTAAAATCTGTCATGAACATGGAACAACATGAAAACCAATAATGTTAATAATGTTAATGTAGACTTTGAATTTAAATTGTCGAGGGGGAGCAAAGAATGAGAATAGTACAGAGTATCTTATGCATGACTCTGCATACATTTGATTAAAATTTCTATGGCAAACGATCAGAAAAAATTATATTATGAGACATAAAGTAATGCCCCAGAAAAATAACTGTAAAAGTCTGTTACTTTGCCATAGAAACATAGTTATCTGTAATACATTATACACTTCCCCTGTGAGCAGAGGCTTTCCACTATGTTTTGAGGCAGTAAACTGTATTACATTTACATTATTTAGTTTTTCAACAGTTGCTGGTATGTTCCTTGGCAAACGAGGTACCAGAGTTTTATAATTTGTAGTGTGTGTGTGTTTGTGTGTGTGTGTGTGTGTGTGTGTGTGTATGTGTGTGTGTGTGTGTGTGTGTGTGTGTGTGTGTGTGTGTATTTGTTTGTTCAAGTCTTGTCACACAGGCATTAGACAAGTAGACAACTTGGAACATGTAAGACATTAAAAATAACTCCTGTGACCAGAGGCATTCTTATTGTATATTTAAGCAGTGAACTATAATAAACTTGCATTGTTTTATTTTTCAACAGTTGCTGGTGTGCTACTTAACAAGCAAGGCATCAGACCAGAATTTTACTATTTTGCAACAGTGCGAGAGTGTGTGTGTGTGTGTGTGTGTGTGTGTGTGTGTGTGTGTGTGTGTGTGTGTGCGTGTGTGTGTGTGTGCGCGCGCACGTGTGTGTATTCAAGACTTGTCAGGCATTATATAGCTTTTATAAGGCTTGTTATAGATTAAAAATTACTCCTATTATCAGATGTGATCATAACTGGTCACACACTTTTCCCATGCCACAAAGACACTAAGAAACAATCAGAATCTTAGAGCAGCATGCACAACAGGTTCAGAAGGAGCAGAAGAGCCCCAATGTCATTTTTAACTTATTGTCTCATTTATTTATTTTATCTGCCTTACCCACGATAGTAAGGACCACTTTACCATTACATGTGTTCAGCCCCTTCTTGAATAGAAAGTAGTTTATCAGTGCTGCAATTGCAGCATGTTTAACCTACCAAGTGAGTACTCTGTACACTTAGACAGAGCACTATGTAGTAAATGTAGTACAATTACTGATTTAAAATCCAAAGTTGTTACCATTAGGAGAGAACTAAGAATATGTGATATCACTGATGCTAACAGTGTCACCTATGCAACGTTGGGCAATTTTACAAAAAGGATCTTGAACAAGACTATTAGAATTATTACTGTATGTGTGTAAATGTGAGGGGGGTAGAGGAATGGAGAGGATGCAGGGAGTAGAGTTGGTAAAGGTGGATGAGTTTAAGCACTTGGGATCAATAGTTCAGAGTAATGGTGAGTGTGGAAGAGAGGTGAAGAAGAGAGTACAGGCAGGGTGGAATGGGTAGAGAAGAGTGTCAGGAGTGATTTGTGACAGATGGGTACCAGTAAGAGTGAAAGGGAAGGTCTACAAGAGGGTAGTGAGACCAGCTATGTTATATGGGTTGGAGACGGTGGCATTGACGAAAAGGCAGGAGTCAGAGCTGGATGTGGCAGAGTTAAAGATGTTAAGATTTGCACTGGGTGTGACTAGGATGGACAGGATTAGGAATCAGTATATTAGAGGGTCAGCTCAGGTTGGACAGTTTGGAAACAAAGCAAGAGAAGCGAGATTGCATTTGCTTGGACATGTGCTGAGGAGGGATGCGGGGTATATTGGGAAAAGGATGCTGAGGATGGAGCTGCCAGGTAAGAGGAAAAGAGGAAGGCCTAAGATAAGGTTTATGGATGTGGTGAGAGAGGACATGCAGGTGGTTGGTGTGAAAGAGCATGTTGCAGAGGACAGGAAGAAAGGGAAACAGAAGATCCGCTGTGGTGACCCCTAACGTGAACAGCCGAATGAAGATGACTGTTTAAATTGAGAAGACTTAAGAACAGAACTAGAAGAATTTTTTGTGCAAACTATACACCACCGTGTTTTATTGAGCAAGCCACCCAATACAGTGACTGTCAGATTAGATACGAATAAAGAAAATTACATCCTAGCTGTCCATCATGAGGCCATTGAGTCATGAAGCTGCAGTGATTCACTGAACGTTGATCATAACACAAAATGAGTCAGAATGAGATGTGACAAGTAGCCATAAAATTATGTTAGTGCAAATAGACAAAGAAAAGTAAAAATACATTCAGTGTATGGTAATTTTCAGGCTCTTTCTTTGGATAACAACCTGCAGCTAGACTTTTCTTACCCTCAGAAGACCTGTTGGTGTTAGGTAACTTAGTAGTTAAAAATATATTAGGTCAGTTACATGCATCAAAATGGAAAAGGTCACACATTCAAGTCTTAATGTATCAGATCTATATAGATCTTTTAGGAGACTTTTAAAGATGAAAAGTATTTCAATTGTGGTGAGTCACCTACCACACCAATATTTCATAAGTAGAACTATATTGTGTATATATTTCATCTTTGTCCAAAACACAAAATAAATCTCTAAGTCCAACATTGCCATCTACATCATTTTACAACTACTAATATCTAAAAGCTTTGTTGTTTAACAAGTGGCTATGGAACTTCTATTATAAACATGAACTGGACTTGATAAAAAACTTGTGAGGAATTCCATAATAAAAGGGACATCTCTGGAAAAGATGGGTTCCTCTCAAGCTATAATGAGAGATAACTATTGAATAAGAAATTTATTAAAAAGACAAAACATTTTTTTAGACTTTAGCCAGAAGATTCAATTAAATGAAAACACTGTTATATAAACCAGGAAATAAAGATTTATTTTGTTAATGCTCAAAGTCTTTCCAATAAATTAAAAGGACTTATTATTGGCATTTTGCTAGAAATATAAGTGGACATTTATTTAACAGAACTATGACAATGTGAGGAATTACTGTTGCCCGGATAACAGAAATATGTTTTGCCTTAGATCAGAGTGGTATAGTGGTGGGGTTGTTGTAATTGTTTCTGAAAGCTTGCCCTCCAAATTATTAATATCAGATGCTACCAAAGAAATTGTTACAGTAGAACTGTTAAGCCCACATGGCAGCTGTAGTTCAAAAATTATGGATTGTTGCAAAAGCTCCATTCTCCAAGTTAGACCAAGTTGAATTTATAGACAGTATTGCCAACAACATTGATTCTGACAATCATATAATTTTTGAAGATTTCAGTTTTTCAAACATAAATTGGTTCAGTGATACTTATCTGTTGTGAAGAAGGAATTGTGTGAGTTACTATTTCTGAAGAATTATGTTCAGTTAACTGATTTCCCTACAAGACAAAATAAAACCTGCTTATAATTAACTTTCCCTACAAGATAACAAAGATCAGGCAGTTAAACCCTTTCTGGTATTCTGATCATTTGGCCTTCTATTTTTCAGTGATGTTAGATTTGGTTAAGTTGCAACACTATAAGACTAGATGCAATAGCTCAAGATACTTAGTAGGTATCTCATATCTAAAATTAACTAGCTCGTTGGAACCATTGATCCTTAGTGGTACTGATGCATTCCAGACTGGGCTGCATTTGGAAATATTTGGATGTGCACAGTGTTAAAATACAGAAGTTTTTTTTCTCAAAATACTTAATGTGATATTTGCAAAAAGAGCTTATAGCAAGGCAGCAAGAAGCAAAAACTTAATTTAAAATCTGGTAAACCAAGATTATGATAATCATCTGAGTGAAATGGCAAACTGCAAGATTTTTTCCTTGTGTTAACCAGAAGAATAAGAGAATGTATTAGGGTACTGATTCCTTATTTCACAAAGGAAAAATGTTTTGACCCCATTCTGTTTCAAAATGAACTTATGTAAGTTAATTGGTCAGCTCTTAAATCTCAAACAATACTAGGAAGCTAATCCTTAATAGGACAAAGCCCTGGGCTAATGGCGCACCACAAAAAACACAACTGACCACCACTTTTTTCAGACAACAAAGAAATTTAAAAAAAAAAGCCATCCTACAAGAAAAAAAAGACTTTTATAATCAGCTACAACAGTCATCTGCACCAACCACATAAATTTTGGACCGACTATTAACATGTTGTTATCCCTGAAGTTGCCACTCAACAATCCAATTGATTCTAAACTGCCCATTACAAACAGCTAATGCCTTTAATAATTTCTTTACCTCTGCCATCCTAAAGCTAGCTAACCAACAAAGCCCTGATACTTCCAAACTATTAACTCAAAGCCCCTTTCACCTCAAACCCATACCCACCACTTATATATCATCCTTACTGACAAATTACCAGCAGAATTCAAAGCTATAGCTTACCCCATCTCTATACTGATTAACAGGACCTTAAAAGAAAGTACAATTCCATCTATATGGAAAATCTCATATCATCCCACTGTTCAAAGGAGGTGATTCTATTGAATACTCCAACTTCCCATAGCATTACTATCTCCACTTGCAAAAATAATGGAGAAATGCATCCACAAACAGTTACTAAATCACCTACTAAGCCACAACCTCCTAGCTAAGTGCCAACATGGTTTTCATTCCATAGTACTACTACAGCCTTACTATCCTGACCTGTCTAAAGCCTTTGACATGGTCAACCACCAACTTCTTCTCCATCGTCTCAAGTCCTCTCTCTTGACAATCTAGCCTTAAATTGGTTCACATCTTATCTGGACAACGAAAACAGGCAGTACTCTGGCATAACCATCTCTCTGATCTCCTCCCACCTCTATAGGAGTCCCTCAGGGTTCTATTTTAGCCCTCTACTATTCTCTATTTTATAAATGACCTTCACCTAGCCACTCCCTATCAACTTGCATTCAATATGCAGATGATACAACCATCATTTCCTCAGCCCCAACACAGTCGGAACTTTATTCTCTAAAACACCTTCACTACTATAGAGCAATGGTTCTCTAATCATTGTCTCCTCCTTAACAAACCAAACTCCTGATTTTTACTCCCACTCACTTGTCTCCCTCCATTAATTTCACACTCACATCCAACAATGGCACCCTTATCTCTCAGACCAAACCACCAAACTCCTGGGTATTACAATTGACAATCAACTAAAATTTGACACTCACATTAACTCTACAATAAAATTGACTAACAGAAAACTAGGTTCTCTATAGAATCAAATCTTTCCTTACTCCAGAAGCTAAAACTACAATAGCTAGAACCCACTTAATATCTATCCTATTATATGCCTCCCTATTTATACTAATCTTTCTAAACATAATCTTAACAAACTAGCTACATCATATAACAACATTGCCAGATCATTGCTTCAATCTAAAAAATTAGGGTGGCTAGAATTACTCAACCAAATACAATTTAGTCAACTTACAATTGCCCATAAAGCCCTACCACCCTGACAACACTCCAATGCTCTCCATCCTCATAAAACCCTATAACGGTGATTCCACATTTTCCAACTCGGTTGGTAAAATATGGAATCAACTACCTCAAGACCTCACAACTCAAACATCACTCCCAATATTTAAAACTAAACTAAAACTCTTCTTATCCAACCACTGGCTTTGCTCTTGCAATAACCCTGACTAAGCATTCTTACCTCCTTCTATCTAACACTCTAAATTATCCTCTATATAACTGTTTCTGTTATTCCATATGTAATAAAGGCATACATAAATATTTTTCAACTTCCAATGAAGTTGTAATATTAAGTTCTTTACTTTTATCTACTGTACATACTATTACATCCTGCCATAGGCTTAAAGTACATTGTTTTTTTTCTATTATTAATTTGTATGTTATTTGGTACATTTTGTTTATTTTTACTTAAGTAGTATTGAAAATGGACATGTATCCAGTTGGACTAGCCCGGTAAACAAATGTAAAATAAATAAATAAAATAAATTAATGAGGACCCAGAGTTAACCAATATATTTATAGTGTAGTCTTCTAGTGTAGGTTTCATGGTATATCTACCAACCTAAATCATTGCAAACCAGGCAACATTGTCACTAGTGCTCTAGCCTTTACCAAAGGTGTGGTAATGAAATCATTATTTAGAATAAAAATAATGGTAGCCCAGAGCCAGATTATATTTCAGGATGTTTCTTATTAAGACAGCTAAAAACATGCACCTTGTCTTACTATTTAATTATTTTATTTCTGTTTAGTATGTTCCTGAGAAAAGTAAACTAGCTAACATTTTGCTATTCATAAGGGAGGCATAGCAGATAAAATAACCAACATCAGAATAATAAGACTAACATCCATTTTATGTAAAAGTTTTGAAAGATGTTTAAAGACAATTGTGAAGGCAGACAGAAAAATTAGGCCTTTGAGTATTGCAACATGGCTTCATTAAAAGCAGATCAACTTTCTCTAATTTAGTGAATTTCTAAGCTCCTGTGTAGGGCTTTAGACCTCTGCATGGGTGTAGGAGTTATCTTGATCTTTGCAAGGTGACGGACCACATTGCAAACCACAGGTTTATAGAAAGCATGGAAAGCATTTGATAAATCCTTACATAGTAAACTGGGTTGCTAATTGGCTCCATAAGGGGTAGTGAGCAAAGATTTGCATCTCTTTTCAGATTGAAAAGTAGTTATAGCTGGTCTCGCCCAATGTTCTGTGCTTAGGATTTGTCTTATTTAATAGAGTATACATATTATATAGTATTTTTCACTCACCCAACATCTAAACTCTACTAGATATCAAAATATGCTGATTATATAAAAATAGGTATCTCAATCACAAGTAATAAGGATTTTAATTGTTTTGACTTCAGAGCTGTTTTATTGGTATTTAGCAACTCTCTTAGCATAGTATCTAGTTGGCTTAAGGCCAATGGACTAAACATTAATCAGAGAGAGAAAGGAGCAATGGGTTTGGCAGATGTATCCCTAAAACCAAATAAGTATGGGTTGTTTACAACTATCAATATTAACAAATATAAAGATGATAGTATTAAAATGAGTGCACCTAAAATTTAAAGCAAATGCACACTCAGTGAAATGCAAAGCCTTGAGTAAAACATGATTAATACCTTACAAATTTCATAGCCGGGTCACATTCAGTCTTAGTGAAACTCTTTAAGCCTAATGTAAGACCAGTATTAGAGTACAACTCATTGCTTTACTCCTACAGCAGGTATGATTTACTAATACTGCAAAGTACACACACACACACACACACACACACACACACACACACACACACACACACACACACACACACACACACACACACACACACACACACACACACACACACACACACACACACACACACACACACACACACACACGCACACACACACACACATATATATATGTATATATATATATCTACAGAGGAAATGCATAAAATAATTACAGCATACAAGACATTCGCTTACAGCACACAATTAGAATTACTTGAATTATATTCGATAAGTTACAGGTATTTGAGAAGCAAGTTGTGTCTGTCATACAGAATTCTTCATGATGATAAATTCAGGGAATTAATGAATACCAACATTCCCCAAATGAATATTCTCTCCATGAGTGGTTGTTTTAAAGTCAAGATAGTCAGGTGTACAACTTCATGAAGGATGACATTTATTTCACATTCTATTGTGATATTCAGGAATAAGATATATTTAAAAATTAGGCAGAGTGATATGCTGCATGATTTTAAGAAATTGCCTGATACTTGGAATGTACCCTTAAACTATGAAACAATAAACAATAAAGCTATGTGAATCTTCTGGTAATGGGTCATTTTACATAGGACAGTCTGCTATAGGGAATGATGCAGATTAAATCTTTTCAGACTGTAAACCATTCCAAAAGTACAACAAGTTTAACAGGCCTTTCTGACCAGGTATCAAAGAGCAGTAAATTATCTCCCACTTATAAGTGAGTCATTAAAAAACAAGAGTAATGTTACTGTGTTCTCTTAAAAACATAAAACTGTGGTAGTCGTCATGTTGAAAATAGAGCTGCATTATGCACAGTACTCAAAAACAGAGTGTGAAGGTGAACACAAATACCCATTTATTAGTGTGGGGGCAGGTAATTAAATAAACCTTACAGGCTGCAGACCCCCAAACTATCAATAAATAAGTATGAAACTTATAAATAAAAGTATGCAGATGGAAACAGATAATTGACAGGCATCACAAAGTCTGTCCATCTTTCCCTCTGCATACTTATTCAATAATTACTGTAGGATTCTCAGTAAGAATTTTATTTGGTGTTTGACTGCACACATGCAGCACTTAATTGCTTTTCTCATATGTGGTAAACCACAAGGAATAGTGCTGAAGGATAAAGTCTTCTAAGCATGAACTATCCCTGAAGTTTCACCATTTGCAAGTTTAGCTCACTATTTATAGGTGCTGATTTATGTGCAGTATTACCAGTTGACTAGTTTAGTTAACTTTAGTTTATTATGATCATATTGTTTATAACAATGAAATTTGCAATAGAGTAATAATAGCATCAACAAAAGTAATAACAATGCTACTCCTAATAGTAATAATAATAATAAAAGTATGTAAACAGAAAAGCTGAAACATGACAATCATGGTCAAGACTTATATTAGGCTCTTCTAAATAAGGACATTTTTAAGGACCCTGCTAAAATACTAGGGAAAGACCTGAAGCAAGCAAATAATGAGTTCCATACTTCTTTGGCAAAAGCACACCTACCAGCTGTTCCCAAATGCATTCTGGGAATTACTAGGTGTCATTGTATCATGTAAAAGCACTCACTGTAGAAACGTCTAAGTAGTTTTGTCATCCTAACAAAGCCTTTAGCCAGCCTTACTGCTGAAAGTGTGGTCATCAGTCAGCATGTCAGTTTTATGGCAAGCCATTCCAATATATAGTTTAAAGTAAAACTGACCTATCAGTGTAAACCTATGCTACCTCTATGAATCTGTCAAACTTGCACTGCTTTTTATGCCCTGTTTCTCTACAATGTCCAGTGAACATTGTACTACCATAGTCAGCCTTTAACATTTCCATCATTGCCATGACTGTATCTGTAGTCACCGAATGTCTGCATAAACTAGTTATTTATACCTACCAGATTTCTAAGCCAATACCTTGGAATGTAAGGATTTCAAACATACTACCCTAATAAAATTCTATGATGAAGTTTTAAAATGTAATAGTTGCATCTCAGATTTTGCCAGCAGGCAGTTTCACAAAGGAATTCAATACCCACTTAGATAAATGTACAGAACTGGCAGTCTCATCCAGATGTAAATATAATGGGAAGTTTAAAAAAAGACAAGAACAAAACCTCCGCAAGTAGGACCACGTGCATGGCTGTAACTGCTGCAAGTAGTTAAAAAACGCCAGCACCAAACACAGTGAAAGCACCAAACTAATAAGGTTAATACATAAATAAATTTATTTTAGTTCATAAAGTAGTTAACATCCCAGACCAGTTTCTGCCAACAGGCTTTCTTCAGTGGGAACAAAAGTAATTACTGATGTAAAGTGACACACATACATGTATAGAGTAAATCATCCAATAGGATTTTTCCCAAAGGATTCTTCCCAAAATCCAAAATGCCTCCTGTATGAAAAATAGAAAGGAGGTAAAACATTTTAAAATAAAACTACATTAATAATGATAATATATGTGATATTAGTAGTAAATAAAAATTTAAAATAAAACACATAAATTTACAAATGGTCATTCAAACCAGGTGAAAACAAAGCACCCAGTTTTATGATCCAATACTTCTCTTTTTTTGTAAGGATTGAGTGCCAACCCTGTTTATTGGATCTGTCACCAAGGATCCTCTCAATAATGGTGAACTGGAATCTGGCTGAGTTGTGGTGTAAATAATGTCTATATAAGGCATTAGTCTCCCTCTTGGTTCGTATGTCACTACATTGCTCTGACATACGCAGATGAAGTGGTTGTGATGTTTGTCCAACATAGAAAGAGCCACTTGTGCATGTTGCAAGATACACAACCCAGTCGCTGTTGCAATTACCAAAAACTTTCATGTCATATATCCTGTCGGTGTTTTTGCTAGTGAACTGTTTAGATGTGAAAATAAATGGACAAGATGAACAATGACCACAGTTATAAGTGCCCCATAATCTATCACCTGTCATAGTTAATTGATGATGTATAGCTCCAGCTGAGCTAACTCTTCTGAAATGAGAAAAATAGGACCCTAGTGTCCTCCCTCTTCTATATCCATACTTACATGTATCACCAATCAAAGGTGTTAGCTCATCATTAGCAGTAAGAATGTTCCAATGCTTAGACATAACATTTCTGATTAAATTGATGTTCCGTCCAAATGTGGTAATAAAACAGATGGAATAATCCTGTTCAGTATGGGTTTTATCATGATATGTGAGAAGTGAGGTTCTAGTTGAGTTAGAAGCAACTTGTCGGACACCCTAGATATCAGGCTCATTGTATCCCCTAGCTCTGAACCTATTAACCAGATCTTGTTGGGATTCTTCATATTCATTCTCTGAGGAACAGATTCTACAAATCCCGAGGAAGTGAGATTTGGGTATGTTCCGAATGATGTGGTTGGGATGCATGCTAGTGGCATGTAACAGGTTGTTATATTGGGGATATTTGTGAAATGTTTTGGTTTGTAAAGTATCATCTGGATTCCGAGTAATGGTGACATCCAAAAAGTTGATCTCAGACTGATTGCAGGTTAAAGTAAATTCAATTCCCTATTTGTTCTGATTTAGATACAATACAAATTTTTCAAGATACTCATCATCTGAACGCCAAACCAGCCAACAATCATCCAGATATCTACACCAAATATCCAGTTCCTCAAGATGTAAATTATGAGTAGATTCATAAATAAGATGCTCCTCAATGTATCCCATGAAAAGGTCTGCATATATGAGAGCAAAGGAAGCTCCCATAGCAGTACCTTTGAGTTGCAATAACATTCACTGTGAAAGTGGAGTACATTTTTGTTCAGAACATGCTCTGCCATGCAAACCAAAAGTGTGTTGAAGCCCACAGGATATAGTTCTGCTTTCTGTAGCCAGAAATTGAGGGCTTCCAATCCAACCCAGTGTGGTTTATTGGTATATAAGGCTTTGACATCCAGAGTGCATAATAGCCAATCAGGTTCCAGTTGACTATCAGAAATTATTTGCAGAAATTTGTGTAGTGTCCTGTATTCTGGCATGAATAAAGCCAAGAAGTGGTTTAAGATACAATGTTAGGAATTCAGATACTGGTTTGGTCAAAGAACCCATACCCAAAACAATCTGTCTTCCAGGGGGTTTACTGAGGCATTTATGTATCTTAGGCAAAAGATATAACGTTTGTTTCTGAGGATCATTTACCATAAGATGTGCCTTCACCGTATCAGAAATAATACCCTCTGAGACTGCCAGATCCAAAAACTCATCAATTTCTTGCTTGAAATTCGCTGTGGGGTCAATAGGCATCTTCATGTAATGGGAAGGGTTGGACAATTGTCCATTTCCCTCCCCCAGATAATAATCTGTATCCATGATAACTATGGCCCCACCCTTATCTGCCTGAGTAATGACAATGTTTTTATTATCTCTTAGTTGTTGCAATGCCTGTTGTTCATTAGTAGATAAATTGTGTTTGAGAGGAACAAACTGATCAAGCTTGAAATGTATGTCCCTGAGTACTGCCTGTTGGAAAATAGCTACATTTCGGTTCATGGGTGGAACAAAATTAGATTTGTGAAATTTAAATTCATTACATCTTTGAGAGTTTGATCTAGACCCAAAGAAAAGTTTAAGGTTAATCCTCCAACAAAAGTCATTAATGTCATTCACTATATCTGATTCATCCACAAAAAACCCAGGAACAAAGTTCAGACCTTTATTCAAAAGTTTCTTTTGATCATCTGTTAAAACAGTTTTGGAAATATTCAAAATGTTGCAATCTATTGTCTCATAAATGTTTGTAAAAGGCCCTCGATTGTATCTATCTTTGTACCTTCTATGTTCCCCCCCACCCCTCCTCCTCCTAATGTGTTTAAAGGGTGGGTCTGGTTTTTGGATTTTTTAGAAACAGGGGATTCTGTAGTGTTGACCCCTTCAGTGTCTGTAGTGGAGGAGTCATCTGCTGATGTACTGCTATATGTGTGAGACCCCTTCAGTATTGATCTCGGTCTTTCTTTATTTATTCCTGCCCAAGGTCTGTTTGGTATCCATAAATCTGACATTTTTAGTAGTGTCAAAAGGTCGTCCCCTTTGGTAATCGGTTAAATTCCTGTTAAATTTTTTGATTTTTTTTATCCTTAATTTGTTTTTCAAATGCAAGAAGTTCTTTTGACAGCTTGTTCAGGCATATAGAGAATTGTGAATGTCCCCCGTAAGTGTTAACTTCCCCACACAGGTCACTGACCTCTTTGGTATTAGTTTCTATGGTTCATTCATAATAAGAGCTTAAGATTCGAACAAAGTTCATACATGCCTGTTGTTGGGCCTGAAACCATTCATTGGTCAAGGTTTCATCAATCTTGCTTACTAAAGGTTGGATCTTAATTCTCAGACACCGGGGGTTATTTCTTTGTTCAAATAGGCCTTGAAAACCCTCAAATGCCATATATTTGTTCTCAAACTTTTCATGCTTTTACTAAGTCTATGAAAAGCAGTATTACAGCCATCAACTGGATCTGTTTGTTGTGGAATCCCATTCTGGGTGTATATGCCAAAAACAAGGGATTGTAAATAAGACACTCTTCCAAATAAGCCATAAATAAATTGGCATATATTGGGGCAAAGGAGGCAACTATATATCGTAACCAACATAATACCTTGAATACTAAGATACATAGAAAATACCCACAATTTAATTCGTTACTCCATTCCTCCAGCATGCATCCACGCCACACCATCCGCAACATTCCCAAATCTCAATATCTACGTATCAAACGTATTAACTCTTCAGAAGTGGATTATGAGAAGGCCAAACAAGATCTAAACATCAGGTTCTTAGATAGAGGCTATTCTAGTTTTGATATACAAGCAGCCAGGATCTGGACGGACCAACAAGAAAGACATGAATTGTTACAATACAAAGATAAGAAAGATCGCATGAAGGATGAGAACATTAGATTTATTACCACTTTTGGAAGAAATCACCAACTGGTCAGGAATATACTCAACAATAATTGGAACATTCTGTTAGCCAACGACCATCTTCGTCATACACTGGGTAATCAATGCTCTATCTCCTATCGGAGAGGCAAAACTTTGGGCACATTATTTTCTCATTATAAACATCAGGATAGTGGGGGTGCAAATTATAAACAACTTACCATCACAGGGGATGAATTGTTGGGAACTTTCCCCTGCGGCCATTGTACATCTTGTGGCCAAGTTAATAAGCTCAAACAATTTACCAGTGCTAATACCAGCAAGGTATTTGATGTTCGTGTTTTTGGCAATTGTTCATCCAGTTGGGTGATTTATTTGGCCACGTGCCATTGTAAAGCTTTCTATGTTGGCAAAACTTCACGTTCTTTGAGAATTAGAATAGGGGAACATCGAAGTGATATTCGTAACCAGAAACCCACCAATGCTCTATACCAACATTCTATTAAACATAAATCAGCCAAATTTATGTTCATGATTATTGATAAGATTCAGGGAAATAGACATAATCAACTTGGTTGGCAGAGTACTCTTAGTCACAAAGAAAAGTACTGGATAGTTCATCTAGGGGCTTTATTCCCACCAGGACTTAATGACCACTTATGAAACAAACACAGGGATTAATATATAGCATTGACATTTATAAGGGGGATTAACATTGCATGGACCAGTACATTTTTTGATAGATAGGTACTTTTGTACAATTAATATATTATTCATATTTGTGACAGACAGCTGGCCATGCTATTTTGTATTAGTGGAGTTTTTATGTATTAGAAAGGTTGTACCAATTATCTTGTATACCACAAACTTCTTACAAAAACTCATTTCTTATTGACCACTCTATACATGTTATTATTATTTCATTATGCATTGGTCATATTCTTATATACATGCAATTTATAACTATTGTTGTAGTTACATATATCCAAACATCTATTAATGATATGGAATATACCATTTTTTTCATTGGTTAATGGACTCTATAAATGGAGCATTTTCACTGGTGAATTGTTTTAATTAACTATTAGTTCCTCACTGAAGAAGGCATTGGCCGAAACTAGTCTGAGGACTTGGAATTTATTTTGGTGTTTTATAGCACCATTTCGTCATCCAATAAAGCATTTGGAACTGCATTTGCTGGCCCTTTGTGTTTTCTTTCCCTCTAAGTAAAACCAGGTCGACATATTTATTACGTTCCGAAACACCAAATGGAGCATAAAGGTCGATAGAGTTCCTCAAAAATGGGTTACGGCCAAAAAAGTTATGTATAGTTTTGCAGTCAACCACAAAAATACCTTATATATACCAAAAGGGACAGTGCCTCGAGGTTAAATCCACTTAACATCTGTGGCAACTAGAAATAAACCAACTCATTTACATAGCCAGCCCCATATCAATGGTATGCCATGAAATGACGCCCATAGAATAAAATGTAGAAATAACCGTAAAAATCAAAGCTGAATGCTTATAAATAAAAGCATAAATGAGTGTTTAAACATGTATGTAATCATCCAAACAATTCTGCCAAAAAGCACTGAGTAATGTCAATTCCAGCCAAAAAAATATATGAAACAGTACCTTATACACATAAAAAATGTCTTCCGCTTCCCTGTATAAAATGTGAAAGTCAGGTCTCATATATATCGAGTGAAGCCCTTTTCAATCCGAATTAAAAAAAACAGGTAGGATTGCGTGGTGGTTAGATCCAAAAAATAACCAAAGCTCACTGTATGTAGAAAACACCCATGGGAAACCTGGAATAATCATGGGCAGCAGAGAAAACCTCCACTACAGGCACCGATTGTGCCAACACTGCAAACATCCACAGCAGAGCACAGGAAGTCAAAGTCAAGAACAAAACCTCCGCAAGTAGGACCAGGTGCACGGCTGGAACTGATACAAGTAGACAAAATGTGTGTCAGTATGTGTGTCACTTTACATCAGTAATTACTTTTGGTCCCACTGAAGAAAGCCTGTTTGCTGAAACCAGTCTGGGATGTTAACTACTTTATGAACTAAAATAAATATATTTATGTATTAACCTTATTGGTTTGGTGCTTTCACTGTGTTTGGTGCTGGCGCTTTTTGTCTATAAGTTTAAAAAAAGAAGCATACTTGTGGACCTCCAATGTAAATAAACTCTCTAAAAAATGTTAAAGTATATAGCAGATAAAAAAACTCTTTTTTTTATTTTATTTAAATTTTTATTTACTGGGTTTGTCTGCTGGGAGTAGTTAAAAACATCTTTGCAGTGGGATTATACTCAGAAAAGCTTCAAGATATTATAAACATTTTTAGACAGATTTTCAATATTATACATGAGTAGACAATAAGTCATATACATTAACAATTACACATACATTTGTTGGCTAGATTGCATTCATATGAAATAAATGAAGCTATTACAATATAAAAGATATTTATGCATTTAGGTGGATGTTGAAGATTGAGCACTTGAAGAGATATATTAGTAGGTTTGTAAAATAGATAATAGATCTTGTGATTAGTGATTAGAAATTCAAAGAAATGCAAGTGAGGAAAGGTGCTTAGTTGGACATAAATGTTAATATTGTAGTTAAGAGGTGGAGTATAAAGCAGGCTCAGAGACAATTATATATGGTTTTCAAAAGATTTATATTAGATGTACAGCGGTGGGGTAGTGAGAAGCATCGCAAACTTGTGTATATGGCTTGGAGATGCTAGTAAAACTATTCAGGTATTGGTGAAGACTGGTTGTGAGTCATACGGTTCTGAGTGAAGAGAACTAAGTTAATAATATGGCAAACTGAAGATTATAGTGGCATTTACCCTACAGATGTACAGAAGCAGAGCCATTGATTTGGTAGGTGAAATTTTAGTTGTTTTAAAAGAGTTTACATCCTGAATGGAGTTCATTGGTAGCAGGGATGTGGTTCCATAATTTAGATGCACTATTTGAATACAGAGAGTCACCTGCAGTATTAGATGATTTAGTTATAGTGATTAGTGAGTTTTCTCCAGTGCATAAAATTCTATTGTGGAGTAGTGTTGTATTAAGTTGTTAAAGGCTGGATGATTTTCTGGCGTACAGAGAAGTCTGTGTATTGTAGTTAGCTGAGAAAGAGCTAGGTGATGTGATAGCTCTAACCAGGTTAATTCTGTGAGTGCTAGCCAGTGTTGTGTGTTTTATTGTTATAGTTTACAGTAAATTTGGCAATTTTATTATAACATTACTCGAGTCTAAGCAGTTGAGAAACTTAAAGGCTGGTAAAAATTGGGGCAGCATACAGGAGAAATGCCAACAAGAAAGTAAAGGCTTCACTCTGTATAATGTACCTAGTTTTTGATACTTTTTTAACAATATGTGATACGTGCTGGTTGAATTTCAATTGGCCATCTATGATAACACCCAGTAATTTTGTATGGTTTACTTGTTCAATCATGGTGCTGTTGAGAGAGATGGTAGTGAATAGTGTTGCTTTGCAAGATCAATAATTTGGGTTTTTTAGAGGTTTAAAAGCTGTTGTGAATTATCTAGCCATGTTTCATTTGATAAGAAGGGTCACTGCATAAGTCTTGGAGTTTACATCAAGTTTTGGCACAGCAGATTAGGGGTGAGTCATCAGTGTATTGAACTAGGGTAGCATTTTTCTAGCAGTATTGAACTAGGGTAGCATTTTTGTAGCACTGTAGAGGTCATTGATGAATATGTAGAAACATATGGAGCCCAGTGTAGATTGTGGGACACCAGTAGTTACTGGCAAGAAGGTTTTCCATTTTACCACTTATGTTTTATTTGAGAGATATCTATGGAACCATTGCAGTGAAGAGCTGGTGAGCATTAATGATGAGAGTTTCCATAAGTGTTTCTGGTGGGAGACAGTGTCAAAAGCTATTGATAAGTCTAGGAAGATGGTGGAGACAAAGCTTATAGCATTTCTATGGATGTTGACAGTCATGTCAAGGATAACATCAGGAAATTGACTCAAAATGTAAAAACTACTATGAGGGCTGCTAAAGCTGTCCGTAAACTTAGGTCAGCATCTGAAGTTACGGACAATTACAAATACTTCTTCAGCTACATTAGGAAACTAAGAAACAACGTGCAGCCATACTCTGAATGTAGTCATAATAATGCCACTTACTTTGATCCAGTAGACAGTGTTAATATACTAGCAAACAAATTCAGTGTGAATTTTACCCCAGAGATGATTATTTAAAGCCCACATATCCCTGAATATCTGTGACCCCCATCATCACTAAAGAGCATGTACTGAAGGTGCGCTCCAAGGCTTAAAATAATTCTTCTGTGGGACCTGATAACTGTTTAATGTCCAGTACTAAACAAACCCTGGCAAAGCCATTCCTTAAACTATTCAGCCTGAGTTTAGCCACTGACTTTATCCCTGAGGTTTGGTGCACTGCAATAGTAATGCCACTCCATAAGGATGGCCTACCTCTGACCCAGGGAATTCTGGATTTCTCAGCCTGGCAAGTCTTATTTGCGAAGTCATGGAACATATTATATCTGACCTGATAAACTATGATTGTAAAAATCTCATCAGACCAGACCCATTGCAGTTTGTCTTTGCCAGGGGTTGATCCTGTCTAATGAATCTGGGTAACTTCTTTGAAAGGGTAGCACATGCTATTGACAGTAATCATGTGATCATGAATTCCACACTGAGCACTTTGACCTGGTCAAGGCATTTAACACCATCCCCCATGCTAGCTTAGTAAACCTAATGCATTACAAATGGATGTCTATATAGTAACATTGTAAAACAAGCTGGCTAAAAGACCAAACTCACATGCTATGGGTAGTAGGTGTCTTGTCAGAGAGGATGAAGGTATCCATCAGTGTCTAACAAAGCTCAGTGCTGTGATTGTTTTAGTGTAAAATTTACTTTTCTGATCTCCAGACCATGAACCAAGACCTCTTGCTAACCAAAATTACAGATGACTATAAACTGGAAGTTATTGTCAAGTCCTCTTCTGATGCCCTAGGCCCTTCAGCAAGAACTTATACTCATAAATACCTAACTTACTAAGCATGGACTCAAATTAAATAATAAAAAGTATAATATTGTTACATTTAACCCTCTCTCGGCATACAAAATAGACAACACCCAACTACACAATGAGAATGTTGTTAAAACCTTGGTACTGGGATTGATAATTTCCTCTTCTTTGAACATCATGTAATGACAGTAGTCAGAAAGTTCTTCTACTTAGTGCAGATAAGTGACGATGGAATATCATCCATCTCTAAAGAGGTCACTGTCCCCTTATATTTAGCATTGATTAGAACAATTATTGAATACTATACCCCCACTGGGATGTGTCTGACTGGACATACCAAACAACTAGAAAGATGCCAGAAGTTCCTAACTAAGAAGATCACTTGCTTAGAAGCCTGTTACTTGAGAGACTGTCCCTTCGTTCAGTATTTTGGGCCTTGCATTCCATGCCTTGCCCCAATTATTTTGGATCACTTGTAGCTCCAGAAATCAAATAGTTCCAAAATACCACACCCACAGATCTAAATTTTCATCAGCAAATGAATAAAACACAGAGAAGAGATAGGTTCATTATGCAGCTCCTTAACTACTTCTGGAATAGCCTCCTACGGAAAATCAAGCAGTGTGATACATTATCCTCCTTTGTAGGGAAACTGGATGATTAGATGGATATTCATAAATTCATCCCTAGCTTGACTGGCCTAACTGTCCATGAAAAAGGAGGTACAGTCTAAGCGTTGGTACTGACAAGGTGTCAATGGTCACAAGACTCAGTTGCCTCATATCTCCTATGATTCCAATGTATTTAATATTGCAGTGCCAGTATAGAGTATGGAGATTTGATTGATGATTGTAGTTTTTTTTTTTTCTCAAAAATCTCTTTATTGAATTATAAAATATAACATAACAACAAACATCAAAACATTGTAAATATAATCATTTAGGAGTTATTTGAGGTTACACAACTTATAGATGTACATTTCAACTCATGAATGTGGAAAAATAAAGAAAACAACAATATATACAATATGTACAAATGGTGACCAAGGTGCAAATGATTAAATAAAGTATTAATCATATGAGAAAATGAAATATGAAGGAAAATAAATCATATTAGTGTACTAAGACAAGAAAGTAAAAACTATTGATCGTTATTTATAATATAGAGGACCTTCTCTATAGTTTTGTTATTTAAAGCCATTTTTTTGGGACTCTTCCACATAGTTTTTTGTGCAGAAATGTACGAGTAAGCCATTGTTCTAAAGGCATTCCAATTCAATTTAGTGCAATCAAGCCAGTTTTTGGAAATGTAAAGTTTTATGAGAGAGGAAATAAATATAAATACATGTGTGTCTAATTTAGAAAGATGTATCGAGGGTATGTGTAGAATTGCTGTTTCCCAGGATAAGGTGGATTTGTGATATCCCATTTTCTGTAACCTTACCTTTCAAGAAGTCCAGAGTTTATGTGAATAGTGGCAATACCAAAAATATGCAGAAGGTCAGCTTTTGGAAATGAGCAACAAGGACAAGAGGGAGACTTACTAGCATCAATTTTATTAAGTTTGGAAGGGGTATAATAAGCATTATTATTTATCATCAATTGGGTATAGATCAATTTCTTAAAAGGGGAGTGTTCCAAAGTGTTTCTAATAGCCAAGAGTTTTTGTTTCTCAGTTAATTGAGAATTATGTTTATCCCAGAAGTTAGAAAAAAGACATAATGAGTCTTGTATGAATTTGTTTAACATATTATATGATTTTGATAGCATTTTCTCAGGGAGTGATAATGTTTTAATTATCATATCTAAATTGTTAAGATCTTGTTCTTCTGGCAAATTAAGAACGCATTTATCCATAACCACTTCTCTTAATTGACGTAGAATTATAGTATAATTACAATTGACTTTCAGTATATTACGCAGATTAGCTAGGGACAAATCTTTATATTTCAAAAGATCCCAGACAATCATGTTTTTAATAAGAGGGTAGTTTGTTAGATTAAATGGCATATTATCTAATTTAATGTTGGGATTCAAGTGAAGTGGTTGAAGTAAATAAAGAGTATTATCAAACTTGACAAGTTTCAGTAACTCCTAAAATGCTTTGATCTTTTGTTTTAGGAAATTCGAGATTTTGAGTGTGTTTATAATATCTATAGAGATTAATGGAATGGCAGCAGGGTTAATATTTTTGGAAATAATATTTTGATGCCATAGCTTAACCCAAATTGGAGATTGATTGTAGTTAATGTTGTTCAGTTTAGAAATGGAAAGTAATTTGTTGGCTGAAACAATTAAATAATAGAGATACAAATTTGGCAGACCCAAACCACCCCTGTCTTTAGAAGTTGATAATTTAGGATAAGAAATCCTAACTGTTTTAGGAAACCACAAAAATTTAGCTAGTTCTTTATTAACTCTATCGAAGAAAGATTTAGGAATGATTTGATCTGAAGAATTGAATTGATAGAGAAATTTGGGGAGAATATTCATTTTAATCACTGCAGCTTTGGATAAAATTGATAGGTTAAGTAGTTCCCATCTGTGCATATCAAGCATTATCGATGTCCATATTTTATTCAAGTTATTTTGAAATGTAGATAGGCTATTTTGAACCACATGAATACCCAAATATTTAACCCCATAAGTAATATTAAAAGGAGATTCAGGAAATAAGTATGGTTTATGAGCCAGATGGTTTAAAGGGAGAATATGAGTCTTTTGGGGATTAATGTGATAATCCGACGCAAGTGAAAATTTCTCAATAGAGTTAACAAGTTTGTTTAGATCTGTGATAGGTGTTTGAAAGTATATTACTAAATCATCCGCAAAAGCTGAGAAAGGTAAATTAGTGTTCAAAACCTTCGGAATCCTATGGAATGTATTTTGTGTTATGTATAAAAGTAATGGTTCTAAATACAAATTAAAGAGAAAAGGAGATAAAGGACAGCCCTGTCTTGTACCATTAGTAATCTTTATAGGGATTGATGTGGATCCATTAATATATAGTCTGGTAAAGGATTCTTTGTATAAAGTTTTGATTAAATTTATAAATGATATAGGAATATTGAAACAAGTCATAGTCTGAAAAAGGAAGTCCCAGCTCACTCTATCAAATGCTTTTGAAGCATCAAGAATCAATGCATATAGTGGGTTATTATCATTTTCCGTAAGGTGTATAATGGATTCCATAGTCAAAGTGTTGTCCCATGCATGTCTGTGAGATGCAAAACCTGTTTGGTATGGGGAGGTTATAGATGTTAAAACTTTCTTTAGTCTATTAGCGAGAATAAAAGATTAAATTTTGATATCTAAATTAATTAATGAAATGGGTCTGTAATTATTGGGGTCCGTTTTGTCTTTATTATTCTTTAAAATTAGTATAGTTTTTGAGGTGTTCCAATGGAGATCAGCTATGTCGTTTATTTTAATGTAATTATAAACCTTGAACAAGAAGGGAGCAATTACAGACTTGAAAGATTTAAAAAATTCCGGTGTGAATCCGTCTGGACCTGGGGATTTACCAAGTTTGAGTCTGTCAATGGAATCCGAGATTTCAAGGAGACTTAGAGGAGCTGACAGAATGTTATATTGTTTTTCATTCAACATAGGGAACACTATAGAAGTTAGAAAACTATTTATATGATAATTAACTATAGGTGTAGATTTTTTGGAATATAAGTCGGTATATAATAGCGTAAAAAGTTGCAAAATTTCCTTGTCTGTGTTAAATACTTGATTTTTGTATTGTATAGGCGATATTTTAGGCCTATCAAAGTTTTTTTTAATTATTCTTGCTAGAGTTTTGGAGGGTACTTGAGCCCATTCAGAGTAAGTAGCTAATAATCTTTGCTCCAGTATTGAGAGGTTATTTTGATGTAACAAAAGAAGTTCTTTTTGAGATTGTATAATTTGCTTATAATATGAGGGGTCCAAATTTAATCTATATTGAGTTTCAAGAGACTGAATCTTTAGTTTTAGGTATCTTTCTTTATTATTAAATTGTTTTTTAAGGTATGAAGCTTTACCAATAAACATTCCCTTCAACCTAGCCTTACAAGCAGCTCATTGAATATCATAGGGAATATCTGTTAAATCTAGGTTATTTTCCATTTCTTGAATTATTTCTATACATGTTTTACTAATATCTTTATTAGAGAGCAAATTATTATTCAAAGTCCAATTATTTTGTTTGAATATATGTCTATAATTAAAGTCCATATTTAATTTTAATAAGATTCTAGAGTGATCAGAAAGAAATCTGGGCTCAATACTAAAGTCTAATAACAATTGTGATAAAAAAGTAGATATAAGAAAGAAATCCAGCCTTGACCATGAATGATAACATTTTGAGTAATATGTATATATATCTTTTTTGTTTGAGTATTTAGTAAGTTGTAGAGGGTCTATAAGATTATAGTCCAATATTAGGTCTTCCAACGCAAGGGATGCTTGTTGATTATAAGAAGAGGAACAGCTAGTACGGTCTATAACTGGGTTGATTACAGCATTCCAGTCTCCACCTACAATAACATAGTGATCTTTATAAGAAGAAAGAATATTATGTATCTGTAGAATAAAAAAATGTTGATGACTACAGGGGCCATAAATATTTAGCACCAAAAGTGGTTTATCTAGATTATGTATGGTGGAAGTAAAGTAACACTATCTGCCCTCATTATCATGTTTTTCTTCAATAATATTCCCCTGAAATTTTTGTTTAATTATGATAGCCACCCCTCTGGAATTAGAAGTGTCCCCAGAAGCTATTATTTTTTTGATCCATTTTTTGCTTTTTTCTTTGTACCAGTCATCCCTAGGAATATGTGTTTCTTGCAGAAAACATATATTAGCAAGTGATTTATACATTAAATGGAATAGTAAGGATTTCTTAGCTTTGTTCTTAATCCCTCTCACATTCGAGGAATCAATTATTAATAAATTAGTCATGTGATTATCAAAGGTCTGTTAGAAGAAATGCAGGAGAATAAAATGTTTATGCATAGAACAAAATATAAAAAGGAAGAGAAAAAGCAAAGCTTAGTCTCAGTACAACAATTATTATATATATACAGGTATGATTCAAAATAGAGTTAACTTTAGTCTCAAAATCTTCCCACCACCCCACCCCAGTGCCTACCCACCTTAACTTCTCTAAAGAAGGAAGATATAGATAATTATATGTGTGATGTGTGTACTTGGCCACCAGTAAATCCAATATATCAAAAGAAAATTTGAGTAAAGTCCTAAAAAGGACTATAATAAAGTTAACAAAGCTAAACATATTTACACAATAATCTGATAACAAGATGCCCGACATACTTAACCCCATTCACATATGTATTCACAAACTCCTATATAGTTAATACGAAATTGTGTCAAATAATGAAAATACTGTTAATCTAACCTTATAATATATATTTGCCTTGGTAGGTGCATGTGAAACATAAATATCTTAGTAAAATTATAATATATCTAGAGCAAAGTAATCATGTATGTGAATATATTAATATAAGAGTATATCCCAAACCTTATAATTTAAAAGTATCTAGAATAAGATATATTTATTTATATATTTAAGATATAGTACTTTTATATCAATAAACCCTATAATCAATAGATCTCTGACTAATAGTATAGTTATTGACTAAACTGATTTGTAGAACATGAGTGGAAATAATTTCTTTTAATAGTGGGATCACCAACACATCCAGTATTAATCATCCGTCTAATATGCAAATTCAAGTCTCCCATCTCCATTACAGATAATAAAAAAAAAATAAATAAAATATTGTTTAATAACCTAACATGGATATGGTTTCATTCTAAGATAGGTATTGTGTATAAAATAATGTATGCTAAGGGCTCAGGGAATCTCCTACCATGGGTGTTAAGCACTGTTTCATCTAGAAGTGTCTTGTGGTATTTCAGGTTGCTATACATAAAAAAAAAAAAATGACATTTTAATCATAAATAAAAATAAAAAGCAGAACCTAACACACTTCCCTTTATTAAGTAATTCGCCAGCCTAAGCATACTGTGAAAGGATATTAACATTAGATTTAACTTTTGAACCCATTTACATATAAATTGAGCTATAATATATAAAACTATACTTAACCTAGAAACTTGACATGTGTAGTGCATATAAAGAACATTTCACTAGATAAAAAAATCTTATAATAGCTCTATTATGAGTATACTTTAAATTCAGATTTATTTGAATCATGTCTATTGAAGTGTATGGCTAATGTTTCTAATAACCCTTAACATCTATGATATACTATACTATACAAATTCCTATTGTGCAACATAACATTAATGTATATAAATTTGAGTACAAGTATTATTCTTTGTTATATAATGATAGAACATTGATCTCTACAAGACCCCCAGTGACAGGTCCCCATTTCAGATTCAATGTGGAAAAAAAAAAAAAATAGTGGCACAATCAAGCACTTTAACATATATACATCAAAAGTGCCATCTTTAGTAAATACAGTCACCACAGAGTAAAAACACTAAACATATTGACTGGCGAAATAGATCGTTTCAATAAATGATGAAACCTGAAGAATGTATTAGACATTTGGAAAGCCTGATTAACAGGCACAGAGCTAGCGATATTATCGCACATCCGTAAAAGGCGTCCTGATCACGCAGACGGCTTCCTGCCACACACAGGACTTCGGAGCCAATCTGAGTGAAAAAAATATGCTAACATGCACGGAATCAAGCTGAATTAAGTAACAGCAGACCACAATACTGAACACTGCATCACTCGTCAGGAACCACTTCACAAAACCAGGAAACCATAAAATTGCGAATGGAAAACCAAAGGGAACATACCATATTTTCCGATTACATCAAGAACAAGTAACCAAGCAGCAGAAAGCTCATCAGCAATTGGGAAGACATTGAGTGGATAATCAGGACTCCAATCTCCCGTGAGCGGCAACGTCATCCAGCAGGCAAACGAGAGGGAAAAAGAATTGTGCCTGAGCACAGATTACAAACAACAGAATTCTGACCAGGTTGGTAGCGCTGCATAAGCACGAGGGCTCCGATGACTTTTCTCCTCTTTCTTATTGAATGACATTTATGACTAGAGCTATATTACCACATAAACACTCTAAAATGAAGACACTCAGAAACCATAAAAGCACCATAAACTACAATAAAGATGTTTAAAACAGTGACATCTAAATAAAAAAAAACTAATAAATGCAAAAAGTACACATTATAAACCAGAGTGTCATTCTATGGTAAAGCTTATCATATAAACTGCTATTGAAGAGAATAAATAATGAAATGTAAGTACAGTAGTTGACATTCAAAGTACTTACATTAGTTAGCAGAATTATTTATGAGTAACATTGTCAGGAAGGACCTTGAATAATTTTAAAAAGATGTCCTTTGCTTCTTGTGGTTCTGTAACAGTATAACTTCTGTCATTGTAGCTGAAAGAGAGTGTGTTTGGATATCTCATCCGAAATTTTATTCCCCTATTTATCAGGTCTGCACAATATGGAGATAGCTTTTGTCTATTCATTTTTATTTGTGGGGGTAAATCCTGCGAAAAAGTCAGCTTATGATTGCTCCATATGAGATGTTTTTTGCTTTTGGCTGCTTCTAAAATACTTTGAGTGTCGGGTAGTTTAGTAGTCTTGTGTAAATAATCCGAGGTAAAGTAGATTCTTGTCTGGCACGCAGGGCTCTATGCACTCTTTCAACAATTAAGTTGTTAGTGGTTGACTCACAATTAAGTAATGCCTTGAATATTTGTTTAGTCACTGAGAGTAAGTTCTGACCATCATAAGATTCAGGTAATCCTCTAATTATTATATTATTTCTGCGAGACCGTGCCTCTAAATCCAATAATTTGGCTTGTATTTCTGCAAAAAGAGAGTCTTTGGATTTTAGATCACGTTCAATAGAGTCTGCTCTAATTTCCATATCAAGATTTTTATTTTCAAGTAAGTCCATTCTATCATTTATTTGTTTTAGAGTTTTACCAAAGTCAGTAAATTGTTCAGAGAAACTCTGAATAGCACTTTGAATAGGCTGTAGTGGCATCTTCAAATTTTCTAAATAAAAGTTAGAATAATTTTTATCTTTAGCACTTACTTTATTGTTCTCAGTAGATTGTTTGGTGGTTCTTAATCTCTTAGAGCCAGTGTCTTTTTCTGGAGAAAGCATAGAGGAGAATTTGGCCTTGGTTGTCTGCGTCTCCATGGAGTCAGAGTTGCCAGCCATGCCCAGAATAGAGGTGTGAAAACAGGAATGTTGACACTGAGAAGGGCTTCTAGAATGCACGTGCCCAGAAACTGTTGAGGCCAAAAATACTCTGAAGTAAAATAATATAAAAGTTTCACTCTTTCAAAAAATGAGTAATCCCAGAATGAAGAGGATGTATCAGAGATACTTCTTGTAGAAAAAACTGTGGAGAAATTTCGCTTAAAAGTTGTTAAAAATTGCAGGTAGTTGAAAAGCTGTGAGGAGCTCAGTGAATAGGGAGCAGTCTAGCCGGTGACCATCTTGGAATCCAACTGATAATTGTAGTTAATTATTTCAATCAGGAATTTAACAAGCTTAGTTAAAAAAGAAAGGTAGAATATGTGGATGTGGGAAAAACTAGGCAAGATGTTGACTGTACTTAGTAAAGCAATGTGTTATCTGTTTGTGCTCATGGGAGGACCAATCTTGAACAAATGTAGATATGCCAACATGAAAATTATGTTTAATTCTAGAAATGTATTGTATATATGGATTATTTGTTTTTGTTTGTTCTTCACTTTTGCTTCAGAATAGTAACTTGGGAGAACCAGACAGAATCCTCTAGCAATGACCTGGAAGTGTAATCATACTGCCAGGTGTAATAGGTATCAGTAGGTACAGATCAATAAGTACTAAGACACTGTGTATAGGATTCCTATAGAGGTTATTTTTCTTACACTAAACACAAATGGTGTAAATACCCTATTAAATAAAGTAGACTCTTACAACACTTATGGTAGGATGGATTTGTTGTGCTTGTAGAAAATTCATTTAACTTGAAATGAGCATGAGAAACTTTCCAAGAAGGGGTGTCAGGTGATAGTCTCACGACACCTATAAAGACAGAGATGTCATGTTAACTATCTTTAATGGAAGCACACATAGGCAAAAGGTTACAGTGGCTTTGGTAAATCTATAACTAGAGAATTGGACACACTGAGTTAGAGTCTGTTTTAATAAAGTAATAGACTGTGTAAGTACTGCCCTGCCTTACATCATGTGGTCAGTTTAAGGTTATTCTGAATAACCCAAATATCTCTAAACCCAAGTTGTTCATTCTTTCAGTCAGCTTAAGTGCTTGCACAACTAAGTGGTATCAACCCATGTGGACCTAAGGTTCCAGCCAGTAGCATCTAATATATGTCATCCACATTATTCATCCTTCTCCTCATATGGCACCTATAAAAGGACAGACAGACAGACAGAATCTATGTACAGAGTCAACCAGTCAAACTGGGCTCAGTTTTATAGTTGAGACCTTTTGCCCAACTGAATCATTCTGAGCTTTAACAGTGGAATGGACCTATTTATGTACTGGCTATTGTCTGTCTTCTTAATGAGGCTAACTAATGCCAGACTATTCACTGAGGAGTTGCTGGATGAAAAGTGAAGATGTCTGCAGCAGTTAGACTTTTACTCTCTTCCTTTCTGAAGAAGTGGATTATGGAGGACTCAGCAGCCTTTAGACTTTTGGAATTCCTTCCATGTCAGGAGTATCAGTACTCTCAGGAGTACAGGAAATTCAAAGTTCAAAACAAGGTAGGAGACCATCTTAGATTACAGAACACTCATGGGATTGGAGTGGTCCAAGGTAAAATTTCATGCCACTGTCTCAGTAGGTTTCAGAAAACTGGTTTGAGAGTTAAATACAGGAACAAAGATCACATAATTACTTCCATTATGTGATCAGTGATGCAGAAGGCTGCATATTCTGTATGAAAAATTATGAAAAAATGTTCACAAATTACAATAGCACCTTCTAAATCAATCATAACTGCACAGAAGGTGTTTTGAGTCAGATGGGCATGTCACACCCCAACCGCTGTACCAACACCAAAATTGCCATACCTTGGAGAAAAGGGAATATTCAGAGAAGTAACAATTTCACACTTAGTATATGTAAGTCTGGATTTTTGGTCCTTCTGTTTCCATACCTCAGGACTTGGCAATGCGAGTGCAGAGATTTTAAATGGTTACCTTCCATTAGGTTTCTCTTTATACTTCCTCACAAACAAGAATAAATCCAAATGGCTTTTCTTCTATAGGGTATTATCGCCTTCCCTTCACAGGAACATTTTCCAGTTACACTCTTCCTCATAAGCATACTCCCTCCAGAGTCCTCCTAGGACCATGGTAACATTCAAAGGTCACAAATCTGACTATTAGCCAGGTATGAGGTCTTAAAAAAGACCTGTTTGCTGATGTCCCTCAGTAACTTTTACTTGCCTACCTGTTTCTGAGCTAGCTAACATCTTTATTAGGACCACCTAGCACTATGCTAATATATTTATTTATTTAAATATATAAATGTGTGTGTGTGTGTGTGTGTGTGTGTGCGCGTGTGCGTGTGTGTGTGTGTGTGTGTGTGTGTGTGTGTGTGTGTGTGTGTGTGTGTGTGTGTGTGTGTGTGTGTGTGTGTGTGTGTATGTGTGTAAAAAGAGAGAGAGATAGTTCTACACTTTTTTCAGATTGTAATCTATCAGAGTATTTTAATCAAAATTACATTGATAGTGTATTCTTTTGGTAGACCCCAAAATACCTGGAGAGGAAAGGAAGGTTCATTCTATGTACCTGCATTGTGATTTATCAGTGTTGCTTTTCATTAGTAGGTCACAGTGCAAGTGCTGAGGAATGGAGGGTTTGTTCCTTTCACTTACACTGTGAGTGATTGGCTACAACAGTGTTTTGTCCAGATCAAGTGACAAGGTGGTAAGAGAAATGGTCCTTTCCACACTGATGTGTGATCTCAAGAGTATGGGGTTTCGGGGGTACATCTCCAAGTGGGAAGCATGGGGCTTGTCCCCTACAAAAATGCACATGTGTGCACGTGCACACACACACACACACACACACACACACACACACACACACACACACACACACACACATGCAATACATAAGATAAACATAAATCTTTTCTGATCAGCAATTCTTTCTCTTCTTTTGTTAATTCATGTTTGCCAGTGGAAAACTCATGTTATATTTATGTCTATTACTTAATTATGATGGAGTGTGTACAGCATGACCAGAGCTGTAACAATGTTGGAGTGAAGAAGGCAGCTGCCTTGGGTGGCAGCTGTTAAGGGGACAGACACAGCAGTTTCTGATAGGGAGCTGAGTGCAATAATGGAATTTATTTAGGAAGTTAAAGGCGATACTGTGGCTTCTTAAATGAACACAGTTAGCAGCTCAGCATCTCAGTAACTGTATCAAGGAGCTATAGTTGCTCCTCAACTTCAGGTTGAGGGTAGCCAGTCTGGGGATTCCCAGGGCACCAGCTGACCTAGCTGAGGCTCTGGGCATGGCTGAGGTGTAAGAAACCAAAAAAAAACAAACAAACAAAAAAAATAGTAACAAACCAAAAAAAAAAAAAGTTTTGTTCATGGTTGAGGTGTAGCATGGCATGCATTCCAGTGAACTTTATTGTAACTATAAAATTTATTTATTTAAAAAAGACGTTTCCATTTTTTTAATTAGTAGATTGGATGGAGCTAATGTTTCCCTGGAGGAATCTAGTCACAGACCAGACCACTTTTGTTAACAGAACAACATGCATCAGTTAGTTGGTGACATGTGCTCTCAGGATTAAGTACACCTTGCCTGTTTTTAAATACTTTCATGCAGTACTAATTATCATTTTCATGTTTGCTGTGTTGGCTGGCATAAGGTGATAGGCACAAGATTCCAATTACTGACAAGGACTTTTTAACATTATGATTATTAATCTTACTGTTTTCATTTATGTTTCTTTCTTTCCATATTTATAGGTTCAAAGGCAGTTGTTAGGCATGCAGTCCAGGAAGCCACTGATGAACCCAGTCTAATTTCACAATTACTAGAGATCACTGGCTGGTTAAATTACTTGCTCAGGCAAATGGAGGCTGAAAGAATCCATCTGATCAAACACAGGACTACAGAAAGTAACTTGTTAACAGCTGATATTCTCCATGTCTTTGGAATGTAGCAGGAAACTGGAGAACCCAGAGGAAACCCACTCAAATAAAAGGAGGACATGCAGATTCCACACATAAGATGCTTCAGCTGAGAACTGAACCAGGAACCTCTTGCTATGAGGCGACAACACTACCCTCTGCCCCACTGTGCCACCCTATGCATATTAGTGATGATAATGGAAAAGTAAATACATTTATTTATCTAACTTTTTGGAACATGAATAAACCACAGAGATAAATTCATTTTCATGGGAGGCCCAATATCTAAACAGAGCAGGTGCAAGTAAAAACATAACTGGGAAATCACCGACTAATTGTTTAAGTCCCAGAATGTCACCGCATGAAGATCATTGGGGTTTCTGTGGTTAGTCTTTCAGAATATGATTACTGGCTGTCACAGATACTAACCTGTAATCAGTTCAAATTAGAGACAAAATGGGAGTTTTATATTTGTTTTTCATCCTTTCCCTTTAGTGCTAGTTGCGAGTTTTATGATCTTGCATTTGACATATATTGCTATAAGGGATATGGCGACCTGCCACTACATCAGGGCGACTGGTTTGTTCCCTGTAAAAGAGAAAGGCTCTGTGTGTTTTGTAACCTATGTTATGTTGCTTATGTGGCAATACAATGTTTTGTGACTGCAGATCTTCCCACGGCAACTAATCATGTGTCTGTTAAACAACACAGTCAATTATAGTGAATCCAGCACAAGTACATATAATAGCTGAGTAACACAAATGGCAACAGGAAAAGTAATCAATATTAAATATATTTACAGTTCCAGCAAGTTAAAATTTACATGTGGAAATAAGAATGCTGTAAAACCTAAGGGTGTGGTTGAGCACGCTGGCAATTTACATTAGCTACCTCTCCAAAGGTGGGCTTTTCTAACTTATTAACAATCTGTGTTAGTCATAAATGTCAACTAAAATGTATTTCTCTATGTATAGCAAAAAGGTAGAGATAGTTGTAGAAACACTGAAAATACCTTAGCAGTCATCCCACAGTCACTAGTATAATGTCACATTTCTTATCCAATTAGTAGAAGTGTGCCTTCTGAGTAATAAAAACACTTTTCATTATTGGACAGATCAGTAAACTCATCACATTACACTAACATCTTGAAATGCTATACATGAGGTACTATTTTATTAGTCATTGATGGAAACAAAATAGAGTTAACTACAACACAGTGTGTGTAGCAGGGACATGTATAATCCCTCTCATGTACCACGATAGATCATCCATCTAATATAGTTACAGCAGATCACAGCCAACCCCTTCCCCCAATAGATGAGACTAAATAAACATACTGAATACCTGGCAATCTTAGTAGGTTCTTGTACCACCTGGCAAGTAAATTATAGAACATAGGATATGCAGAAAATGTATTCTACCCCTTCATTTTTTTTTTTTTTTGTAATTTATGTTATCTGTCTCTATCCATTTCTATCTTTCTACCAATCTGTCAATCAGTCTATCTTCACACTAATAGTAGGTGTGATATACACATATGTTTTCCTGTTTGATTCTTGGTTGGGATGCCTTCAATGTGGAGTCTACATGTCTCCCTGTGTCCATGTGGGTTTTCTCAGGGTTCTCAGGTCTCGTCTCACTTCCCACTGACCAGCAGGACAGGCACCAACATTCTTGCAACCCTGTAAAGAATAAAGTGTGTCATCAGAAAATGTATGGCTGTGTGGATAATGATTTATTTATCTACACTTTGCACATCACCATCAGGTAAGTTCCTTGGTACATCATCAAAGCCCCTTAAAGCAACCATTCTTAATGCTACACACTAAAAACTTAAGTAAAGGTTTACACACTGCATATGCAAAATGTAGGCACTATCATCCAAAAGCACACTAGACTACATAAACAACCACATGCATCTAAATCTACACTTAAGAAAAGAATATAAAAATGAAACATGCATCACATTTCCCATTCACTACAGTATAAACAATAACTTTAAACACTATGAGCACACACAAAATCTACACACATATTCTTTAAATATAATCTACACACACAAAACTCCCCACAAAAAATAATTACCCACCTAAATCAGCCCCTGGAAATTAAGTTCCTTCTTCTTGCAATAAAAAAGTTTAAAAACAGTTAAAATAAAGACTAAAGAACAAAACATAAAACAAAACACTGACTGCAACTAACAAATCAGAAAAAGGCATTACCTGTAAAACAGATACAGTTCTGTCCAACTAACTAAACCTTTTTGACGTTTTTTTTTGTTTTGCTAGTATTTAGATGTTTAGTTTAAGCCAAACTCTTTGTAACCTCAAGGACTTTAGATTACCAGTCTGCTCGTCTGCCACTGCTTCTTTAAGTTATTTTACATTTCTTTTAAATTCATATTCATTACTTCAGTAACACTTCTATCTGTCTTAGGTTTGTCCCATCCTCTTCTTTTGCCTTCAGCCTTTCCCAGCATCACTGCCCTCTCCAGGGAATCCCATCTTCACATTATGTGGCCAGAGAACTTGAGTTTTATTTTATTATCACATCTTCCTGTGAACAATCTGCATTTATTTCCTTTAGCATTGACTGATGTAATCTTCTTGCAGTCCACATAATTCACAAAATGTTGTCCATCACCACAGTTTTAAGAGCATTGATTTTTTGCTGCAGAACCTTACATATACTCCAGCTTATATAGCTGCAAGTTATTACTGGAGAAACTGTAGCTTTGACTATATGAACTTTTGATGATGACTGCGTGTCATTATTCTTTAGTATTGTATCTAAAATTGCCATAGCTTTACTCCCAAGAACGAGGCATCTTTTAAAGTCATCATCTGTAGGAATCTTTGAGCCCAGGAAAACAAAATATGTCCTTGCCTCCACTTCCTCTCAATCCATTTACAAAGAATTGATAGGGCCGGCTAATATAATCTTATTTTTTTTGTAATTTTAAACAGCATGCCATCTTTTGTACTTTCTACATTCACCTTCAACAGGTTGTTCAACTTTTCCTGGCTTTCAGCCATTATGGTGGTTATTTGTTTATCTGGGGTTGTTAATATTTCCCACAGCAATTTTGATTCTAGCATCTAATTCATCTAACCAAGCATTTTCCATGTTGTATTTGTACAATGAATTAAATAAGATGACAATATACAACCATATCACACTCTTTTCCTAAGCTTGAACTGTCATTTCTAACTCTTGCTTCCTGGTTTGCATACTTTTTCCTCAGCAGGCAAATAACATGACCTGGTGTTCTCTTTCTCCAAGAACTTGTCATAATAAATTATGGACCACACAATGAAAGGCTTATTGAAAGCCAATACAGCAATATATATATATATATATATATATATATATATATATATATATATATATATATATATATATGCATATGTTTGTGTGTGCATGTGTGCGTGTGTGTGCGTGTGTGCATGCGTGTCTGCGTGTATGCGTGCGTGTGTGTGTCTGTGTGTGCGTGTGTGCGTGAGTGCATGCGTGTCTGCGTGCGCGCGTGTGTGCGTGTGTGCGTGCGTGTGTGCGTGTGTGTGTGTGTGTGTGTGTGTGTGTGTGTGTGTGTGTGTGAGTGTTTCTGTGTCCATTGCTTTCACTATTATCCACTGGATGCTAGTAATTTAATCTGTGGTACAGCTACCACTTCTAAAGCCATTTGACATTGCTCATTCTCTATATTGCCAAAATCTATCTTGAAGAACACCAAGCGTTACCTTGCTAGTCTGTGAAACAAGTATAATCATTCTATAAACCCTTTAGCATTGCCTGTTTTCGAACTGGAATATAAACTGAACTTTTCTAATCCTCATTTAGTACAAGTACGTCATATAGGTGAATGTATTTGTTGAAGTTCTGTGACTGGGGAGTGAGTAATGAGATTGGCATATTTTATACATTTGTGGCACTTTAAGGCCAGGATTGATAGATAAGTAACTTAGTACTTGCACCAAAATCGGCTAAGAGCAGACAGGTGTAGGCTAATACCGATTCATAGTCCCATCTTGCACTCTAATGCAGTGAGCCCAAACACTCAATGTAAATTTTATGCAAATGAGTACATAATGATATGCAAATGAAAGAGGATAGTAAAATGATGCCCTAAACATATCAAAATATATGTTAACTAAATATAGTCAGGATTCGTCATTTCCTAGAGAGGAAATAGCACAACTGTTTGCACGTGCCTATAGAAGGGCAAAGCACATTAAAGCAAAACAAAAAAAAAATGTTATCAATGCAAGTACCACAAAATGCCAAGAGTTACAGCAGTTACTGTTCAGTATACTGTAGATCTTAGTTTGCACTATCTGCTCTCACAAGTATGCAGTACTATCTGGCACAATGTAAAGGATGCAAGTCGTGATTAATTTATCACAGATTCACTTATAAAGAAGTTACTGATCACTGTAGAGCAAGTAGGGACATTGTACTAGAGTTGGTTAATGTGTTACACACATACTGAATCTACAGAAACGTGATCATCCCATACCTGTAGTGATCAAAGTATGTCTTACTCTTTCCATGCTAGTTACAGGGACATTTTTGGAAATAAATGGGGACACACTGGGTATTTCAAGGCTTCCATCTCTAGACTCCTCACAGGTTTCTCAGTAACATGCTTCTGCATGTTTGAAGAGCGTATATCATTTCCAAGCTCATTTCAGGAGAAAGTTAATATCATACATGCATTCTATTTTGCTACCCTTCTCCCTAAGGACCCGAGGACCACAGATTACATACATGTGCTGATAAAAGCCCACCTGGCCCATAATCACATTTTTTGTGAACAGGAAGAGCTACCATATGTATGATGCATGTGGAATCATAACAACTTCTATGCACAGCACTCAGGCAGTTCAAGAGATTTACCTATTTGGCATTCATCTCAGGTGTATTTTCACATTGTGCATTATGAATTTCTACATGGCCATGTATTTGATTAAGCACTGGCACTGAAGCTACATATATTTATTGTGTACATAAGCAATAACCCCCCAAATATTTATACTCTGTTCCAGGTGATACTCGATAATCACTGTGCCCCTGGATTATTACACTTATATAGAACCCACAAAATATGGCCAAAATGCAGTATAACTCTGTGCAAACACAAACAGGTAACATCATAGAGTGGAGTTTCAACCTGCTCAAAGCATGTCTCCATTGCTTTGACATGCTAGAGTGTGACTCCTGTATGATCCAGCCACAGCCTGCATGATGTTCGAAGCATGCTACTTAATAAGGGTAATAGCAGACAAGCAGATGATCTCCAGGATACAGGTACACCTAGATCTCACACACACACACACACACACACACACACACACACACACACACACACACACACACACACACACACACGCACTCATGGCTAGTGGGGAACATGCATCAACATGATCATCTGGCAGAGAAACAACAAGTGGCAACCTCGCAACCACTCCTGGACAGTGATGAGTACAGTATATGGCAGAGCAGTAAAGTGGCAATATCTTGTCCAGATGTATGAGCCTTGATGAGCATAAGGTGACAGTGTGGTGTTACACAGATAAAACATGATGTATGCAGTGTGAATAGCTGTGCAGGTCAGTACATGATCAAGTCACACTGTGCATCAGACATTCCCAAATATATCACACAGGAGGACAGGTGGAGGGTTGTCATTCATCATTGTGTGCAGAGGTGGCTAGAAACACAGCAAAACATGTCTATCTACATACTCAGTGGTTGGGAAGAATATGACAGATGTCTGAGGCAGGCATCTTAAGGTGGCAGATATTTTGTGTCTTATATTATTTCTTCCTGTTAAAGGGTGAGGGTCTCTGTAGACACTGGTCTATGTATCTGGCCAAGGCAGAGAGGCAGTTGAAGGATGGCTGATTTTTTACAGCCATATCCATTGACCCTGCATCGAGGTTTAAGTGTGAAATTAATGAATTTTTACAGCTGGTGGTCAGTGAAGGAATTATTAGTGCAAAAACCTTTTATCATCTGCGGGTCAAAGATCCATTACCACAGTATTTGTACATTCTTCCTAAAATTCATAAGACTGCTACACAACTACCAGGCAGACCCATTGTCTTGGGTAATGGCTCTCTTACTGAGCCCTTATCAGCCTTTTTGACAACATATTTAAAGCCACTGTTAAAAGGGGAAAGGGCATGTATACAGGATGCTACCAAATTTCTCATTATAGTGTCTGACACACAATTGGATTCGGGGTGGATTATGTGCAGCCTTGATGTTACCTCTTTATATACAAGCATTCCTCATTAGGCAGGGCTTTCTGCCTTGGAATATTGGTTGAATAAGATTCCATTATATAGTCCTGGCTTCAATACCTGTCTTCTTTGTTTGGCAGAACATGTTCTCACTGAGAATGTTTTCTACTTTAATGGTAGTTGTTTTTACAACTCAAAGGTATGGTCATGGGTGCATCCTTTGCTCCCATTTATGCCCAGCATGTCATGGGATATTTAGAACAGTAGATCATTTATGATGATAGCCATAATTTGTTCTTGACGGAAATTTTTGGATGACTACTGGATGGTTTGGAAAACTGATGTTGAATATTTATTAGATTTTGTGCAATATCTAAATGAAAATAAGTGGGGGATTCAGTTCACAGTTAATTATGACAGTGAATGTATTTCATTTTTGGATGTCTTTTTAAAAAGACAACAAGATGGGACTTTAGAAACCTCACTTTATCGTAAACCATTTCATTCCAACAACTTACTCCATGCCTCCAGCTGTTATCCAAAACATATTATTTGAAATATCCCAAAATCCCAGTTTATGAGGGTCAAGAGAATTTGTTCTAACAATGAAGATTTTAAATCTCAAGAGAAAGATCTGATGGAAAGGTTTGATCAACGTGGGTATAATAAGTCACATATATTTCACACCAGCAGACCGGTACAAACTTTACATAGAACCGACTTATTGAAATACCAATCCAAGAATGAGGTGACAGAATGGACTATCAGACTTATTACTGGTTATGGACAATACTTTTTGTTTTATGGACTTAGTGCAACAACATTGGGACATCTTATTAGCTGATGAACAATTAAATAATCTTTTGGATGCCAGGTGCTGTTTCTCTTTCAGGAGAGGAAAAACTTTGGTGGGATTTTTTAATCATTACAAACGCAAATAATTTTTCACAGATACTATTCAAGGCACATTAGATGGTGGAATATTTGTGGGATGCTTCTCGTGTGGCCACTGTTCTTTTTGTAAACATATTTGTAAAATGAAGGAATTCACTAGTAAAAATACATCTCATGTATTCAATGTTAAGATTTTTGCTAATTGTAGTACTGATTGGGTGGTGTATTTAGCTGTATGTACATGTTCAGCGTTCTATGTTGGTCAGACTTCAAGACCTATTAGATTACGCATTTCAGAACACCTTAGTAACATTATGAATAAGATTAGTACTAATGCATTATATAAACATACCACCAAACACTCTACTGCCCATTTACATTTATTAATATAGACAAGGTACATGTGAATAGAAACTTCAAAGCTGGATGGCACAACATTTTAAACAAAAAAGAAACAACTTGGATAGTTTGACTGGGTGGTCTTTTTTTACCTGGTTTAAATGAACATTTATAATGCTGAATATTGATGTATCTGCTGACTATGATGTCTTAATCTTTAAATATAATCAGCTTGCAGTTTGTTTTATACATTGATAAAAGCTTGTGTCCGAAACAGGTCTGTTGACTGCTTACTAACTTTAATAACAATAAAAGTCAGTTATTACTTCTCTTGTGAGTGCTGGCCTTTTTTGCTTTGAGTTTGGTTCTGTTTTGGGTCGTTGCACTTGCCATACATGCAGAATTGCTGTGGTTGTCAGATGTGTTTATTCCAAAATGTATCACACAGGAGGACAGGTGTAGGGTTTTCAGTCATCATCGTGTGCACAGGTAGCTAGAAACACAACAAAACATGTCCATCTACACATTCAGTGGTTGGGAAGAATATGACAGATGTCTGTGACAGGCATCTTAAGGTGGCAGGTATTGTGTGTCTTATGTTATTTCTTCCTGTTAAAGGGCAAGAGGCTCATTATGTTTCTATGACCTAATGTGAAGGCAGGCATTCAGAGGTAAGGGTATTCTATGGCATACACAGATCTCTCCTACAATTTATTTGGGGTATCTCTGTGTGATTCTGATCTAGAGCCACTATGTTAGCATTTTTGCATTAGAACTGATTTCCCCACTGATGGGGATGATGTATGACTGTGGAACTGTGACCTGGATGAGGCTTACACATGAGATACCTTGCCACTGTAGGATAAGAGTTGTGACTTGTGATAAGGAGAGGTGACAGAGTATAGGACACATAAAGATGCAGGCAATGAGAGAGTATCTCATGAAGACCCTTTTATACAGCCCCTGGTATATACCCTCCCTTAACCTTAGGCAATTCAGCCAGTGACTGCAGTGATGGTGGCACTGATGACCTTCTGCAAGGAGGTGGACATGGAAGCAGTGACACAAGAATTTGCAAGACAGCTATCATTATGGTGTTGTTTGTCTCCACGTCTTCACAGATGTCACATAAGACATCAAGGAGTCCCATCTTTTGATACTAAAAGATGAAAGGTTAATAATGGCATACCAGGACAGAGGACTAAGTACACATTGGTTTACAAAGTCCATTGAATATGTGGGAGAAACAGACAAATGCAAGTTCTGGAAAAAAAAAAACTAGAAACAGTTGCATATGTTGTTGCTGGGTGTGATACACTCATAGAGAGGGTGTGTATGCTGAAAATCACAATAATGTAGCAAGACTGTTGCATTGGGGATTGTAGTAGCTGAGAAGCATTGGAAACATGAGCCACAAAGCATTACAGAGAGCGATGAAGTTTATACCACATGGGATTACCCACTACCAACAGTTCAGAAAACAGATGTGAAAAACAGATATATTACTCCAAGAAAAGAAGACAAAAGAAGCATTGACCACTGGAATCGCTATGCCCAGTAATTACTGTGTCTTATGTACAAAGAGACACAAAGTCATAAAATACCAGGATTTGCAGACAGAAAAGAGAGCAATGTGGAAGAAGGATACCCAGATAGTTTCAATAGTAGTAGTAGGAGCAATGGATCTCATAAAAAAGAATTTGCAGTCATATTTAGATATGTTACCGATACATGTAACTCCATATGAATTGCAGAAGGAGGCATTTCTGGGTTCGTTGCAGGTGCTGCAAAGAGCACTTTTGGCTAATATCAAAGACTGAAAAAATACTAAATTGATGAACATTAATTGTATCTTGACTTAGGAAGGAGGTCCATTTCAGTCATGGTATAAGAAACCCAAAAGACTTGGAGAAATTATACTGAGAAGTCCAGGCTGACTGTATTGTAAGAGATTGTGTCTGGATGACATTGCTGCACACCCACGCATTGATCCTGAGTACTGTCCACCTTTCAGGGGCAACATGTGACATGTGATGGCATTAGGCACCCCTGTGGTCTGCAAAATGGTGGCTACAGCCTCATCAGATAGAGTGCGTGAATCTGCAAATTCATTGCTGGAGCTGAAAATTGAGCATCATTGGTAGTGGACGCCAAGGTGAATCCTTTATCTGCTGGAGATAGTGAGCACTCATGCTATACATGATGTGATTGAGGTTACACATTTGGCCCACACAGAATACAGCCACACTGGATGGAGACATACAAACAGACAGTACCACTGTGTCAGCAGACTGTGGCTCCTGTAGCTGTATCTCATCATCACCATTATCATCATAATCATCATCAGCCCTAAAACAGGTGCCAATAAAAGCCTATTTTTGTGCCCCAGCCTCCACAGGTGCCACTGTACTAGTGTTCTGCCCTGTCAGAACGTATAACAGGACACAGTGGAGTGAACATGGGTACTTGCTACAACCATACCCCTTTAACATGCCCTCTAACAGTGTACATGCTAAATGCGCTTTATAAAACCAACTTGCCTTTGTCACCATCTTGACATGGCCAGATACTTATGTACCTAAAATAATGTATAACTAAGAGTTATGGTGGTCAGGCTAAAGTATCTGTGTGCCATCATCTATAGAAACACACGAGGGTGGGTTCATCCTAATGTGAGTGCCCATTCTATTAGATATAATTCCAGAACCACTCTTCCATTGCAGGGACTCCACAAACTTCACTGGATATGTCAGCCTGTGGCTCCAAATTGCTTGCCATAGCTGACCTTTCAGGTGATATGGAACATGTCTTTGGCTTGGCACAGTCTATCATGTCAGTCACCTGCTAATTACTCTGCTGTTAAATGTAATTGTATCCCTCACAGCACTCATGCTGTGGACCCCTGTCTTCCACACCTGGTCATGTAAAAGCTAGTCAGCACTCCCTCTTACAAACAGATGTTGTCTGTCTGTCCTCAGTGCTTGAAGCAGGACACTATTTTTGGTATGGTTGAAGTGTCCAGCCTCTGCTTTCAACCTCATCCCTGAGGTAGACAGACTTGTGATTACATGACACAGAGCTATAAACTGAATACTATTAAGATAGGTATAATGACAGGTACAGACACAACGGTAAAATAGTAATAATATATAATAGTATATATAGTCAAATGGAGAGCTATCAGAGTATACCATATGGCAACTGTAAGGAAATGTATGGGAATACAGACATCAGGTGCACTGTGCCAATGGGCATGTATGGCTGTAGACAGGAATCCCTACTACCAGGAGTTTGGCTCACCTTGTCAAGCACCACTACTATGACCCAACTGTTGTACAGTGTGGGAGACATGTTTATATCCATATGAGCACTGTACTCACCACCATAAGCCAAATATATATATATTAGTCATGCGGTAACTGTGATGTAACAGTGGCAAGCATGTAGAGAGACAGGTTGTCCTGATATTGTGGGTTATCCTGATACTGATAACTTACTTAACTATGAGACACATGCAGGCATACATCTTAATGTTGCTAGCCTTTTGTAATGAAAATTCTAGTGGAAGTATGGAAAACCTTAGGAAGGCAGGAAAAACACAACTTGCCTCAGAACTTTTGAGTATTGTGCATTTATCTTCAGAGTGGCTATAGAGCCAACTAATAGTGCTATTTCTGCAGTAATGATTACTACCCTTATCCATAGAATAACTTCCAAAGTCTATATGATTTAGCCTAGAACATGAAGGTGTGCCTTCATAACTCTGTACATTTATACCTCCTAATATAGCATGTAGTTATATTAGGTCATAAGGCTTGCATGTCTATGAAGTGCTATAGTTTGCTACTGCATACTAGTGGTATGACATATCCCAAATTAGGAATACTTTAAAAATACTGATACACTTAACTTAGGACTTCTCATAACAGATAATGGGTACAACCACCCACAGGCCAGCTGCAAAATGTCAGGGTGAATGATCAGGTGGGGCCCATCAAGAAATCAAGAGATCAAGATCAAGAGAAAAACAAATGCTGATAGTGTATTACTGAGTAGGGTTTAAGCACTTCAGCACTATATGTGTGTTGTTTAGACTGTATCAAGGCACTTGATACATTTGTAGCAAATACCTTTTTTCCTCTCAACTTCAAGTTTAGGGTGATGCCAGATTGGGGTACTGTACAGGGTGCCATAACAGCTGCCTACAGCTCTGAGTCTGAGAACCAGTTATGGACAGTTCTCCAAAATCCAGACAGTTGAGAGATATGTGGGCAACCCTCAACCTGATGATGGGGAGCAAATAGGACAGTTGACCATGAGAGGATGATGGTCAACAGGCTATGCCAGGGCAAAGACTTATTTAAAAAAATCCCTTAGCATTAAAGTACTCTAGTCCAGCTCTTTTTCCTGTAACTAAAACGTCATCTATTAACATGTTCCAATAAACTTTATACAAAACTTCTTAATACCAACTCATTCATATATTCCATAAAGCTAATCTTCATTACCTCAAATGATCTCTTGGTATCCATATAAATTATAGGTTTGTAGGTTCATAGGTTCATAGGATGACACTAGGCTATTGGCCCGGTGGCCCTTATAAACCTAGTCAAGAATTTTGCCCATGTTCCCACAAAGTCAGCACCTGTTTCCCCTGTCCAGCAGGGACACAGGTGGGATCCCAGGGGTGCATTTTCTGTTTCCCATCCAGTTGTCCAGGTTCCTCTTAAAGAGGGCTAGAGATGTACTCTGTTTGACATGGAGAGGGAGTCTATTTTACAGATGGGGGAGTCTTTGGGATGCAAATCTATCCTGCCAACAATTTCTATTAATGTCATAGACCAGGTTGAGGCCTTGCATGTGGGTTGCGTGAGTGGAGTTTGACTTACTGATATGTAGCAACTCTATCAAGGCTGAGTCTGAGATGGCCTTGTATGCCAGACACAGGTCACCACTGAGAAGTCTGTATGAGACGGAGTAGAGGGACAGGGCTTTTAGCCTATCTGTATAGGGTAGGTGTTTGAGACCCTGGATTTTCCTGGTCAGAAACCACTGTGGTCTCTCCAACTACTGCATGTGCTTGGCAAGGTACATGTTGAAGGGGGAATTGTACGCAATAAGGGGTCTGATAAGGGAGAAATACAGGGATGTTATGACCTCCGTGTTCCTGGATGAAATACCCTTACTTATGTGGTGGGCCATGTAAAAAGCCTTCTGTACAATTTAGGCAACGTGATGGTCAAAAGTCAGGTTGCTATCAACCTAGGACCCAAGTCTCTCATGACTGATTGCGTGTCACAACTGACCTGTTCACCTTCTTAACTCTATTACCTCTGCCATGCCAGCTTAACTTAAAAGCCCTTCACCTTCTACAAAACAAAAACATACAAGTTCCAGTGTTCACAGTGAAATGTAGCTTTGACTAAACATATTCTCTTTGTTTCCCACTTTATATATTTCATTTCTTTTTTCACAGGTAATTTCCTAATAAGTAATCATAATAAAAAAAATCACCTCAAGCAACATTATCGTTACATCTTCTTCAAAACGGATGGAGCAGTGATGCAGCAATTTGCACTGTCACCTCACAGCAAGAGGTTCTCTAGTTTGATTCTCAGCTAGGGCGCCTTCTCTATGGAGTTTGCATGTCCTCCCTGTGTTCGTGTGGGTTTTCTCTGGGTGCTCTGGTTTCCTCACGCATTTCAAAGACATGCATCTGGAGCATTTCTCCCAGGGCCCCTGCTGAAAATTGGTCCATTCCAAGTAGGACCTTTCCCAGTAAACAAATGTTAAATAAATAAAAATAAAATGGCTTCCTTTACTTCATTCTAAAATGCCTTCCCAACCATCAGCGTGATTTTATTTCAACATAATGGATTTGTACCTCTTTCACCATTTTCATAGTCACTTACCTCACATTATTTGTCACGCAATTGTACATATAACAGTCTCATATATTTTGTTTCCTTCTTTTATACTTTCCAAAATTTCTTGATACTTGCTCATAGAATTACTTAAATAAGCTTTCCTTCTTGAATTTTAAAACATGTAAAATAAGGTAATATTTAAAAACATAGAATTTATCTTCCATAATCATCCTTTTTCTCCTTGCTAAGTAAACACTCCTTTGCTCTTAATAATACTTAGCAACACAGGATTCATACGACTAACTGTTTTTCTTACAGGATATCCCAATCTCTTGTACAAAATGACAATTGCTGATATTGAAAATGATTCATAATGTCACCATGGAGCAGTAACTATCACACATTATATAGTGTTAAATGGACCAGTGCTGATTAGTGATGCATGGCTAGCAGTAACTATCACACATTATATAGTGTTAAATGGACCAGTGCTGATTAGTGATGCATGGCTAGTAGTAACTATCACACATTATATAGTGTTAAATGGACCAGTGCTGATTAGTGATGCATGGCTACAGGCATAAAGTCATCACATAGTGGGCAGGGCTGCATGACAAAGAATTGCAGTTGCTTTAGTGGGAGTAACCACACTGTTGGTTATTTCATACTGTGATGGTTATGTGACTGAAACGGAAAGTCACAGGAAGGCTACATGCCTAATGCTATGGGTGCTCCAATGCATAATGAAGCACATCATAGCTCCATCATGGGCACTAGAGAAGGGTACTCTAGCACAGTGACAAGAAAGTTCATCACATAAAGAGGAAGTAAAAGGAATAATACAGGTGAAAATGTGGGAAAGAAAAGCAGGTTAGCACACAGAAAGACACAAAGAAGGGGGGGTTAGGTCAGGGGTGAAGACAGGTATAATTTTTTGGTAGGTACAGGTGTCCAGTTTTTTTATTTTTAAGTAAAAGGTTGGAGTGAAAGGTAAAAAGAGGAATGTGTGCATGGGATGGAGTATAAGGAGGAAGCAGAAGACAAACTAACGGGGAGACGGTGACACACTGGATAGACATAGACATTGACAGATAGAAGGTGGACAACTGGTTATTGAACTGCAACCAGGAGACAGAGTGACACAAAAGGAAGCAAAGCACAATGATGGAGAGGATGGGGGGTGTGGAGCACCTGCCAGCCCATCCCAGAAGGAAAGGCACCCTAATTTCAATAATCTGCATGACAGATATCATGGGTGGACCCGTGACAGATATCATGGGTGGACACTGCCTCTGGTAGCACAATGGACCAGCTGTTCAACTCAAACAACCAAAAAAAAGATGCTTTATGGTGTCAGCTACTGGTGCACCTCAATCCTCAGTAGCTGCAGCACTTGGATGAGTTTGCAGGGCCCCTCTGCACATCTCTTATATGAGGAGCCTTTATTTCCCCTTCTGACAGTTGTCCACTAAAGCCACCAGTGAGATCTCCAGGTCATCTTCCATGAGTAAAAAGGCACGCCTTTAGGCTGCTATGAATGCAGTAGGCATGGTACTAAGTATAGGTTGCAGTGGTTACCACCTCTTTGTGGCCTTAAGTATGGCTCTGCCACACAAAACAACATAAACTGAGAAAAACAAAACAATGACTAATAAAAGACAAACAAAAAGAGACAAAAACAAGACAACAGATTAGTAATGTGTATTGCACTTTATTAAACTAGCACCATACACTCAGCAAAACATTACACTTATCCTGCCACCTGGTGAGCCTGTTTCACCTCCTTTGACAGGATACCCTGTTCACCTGTATGTCCAGGGCTGCTGGAAAACATAAAACAAACAGTAATCAGCACAGCATATGCCAAGCGACTGAAGGTAACTACAGCTTGAAGTACTAGGCTTACTGTACAGTGTCAACACAAGAACTTAATGATTACAATAATAGTCTCCCCTAGTCCTCTTCTTTGCAATGACAGAGACGGTTTGGGTATTGCTGCCTCAGGTCACAATAATGGTGCCTGCACTGCTTGCCAGAATGTGCGATGCTACGAATATCATTCAGTGTCCTGGCAAACTGGCACCAGAAATCAGTTTTGTTAAGTGTCCTGTTATTCCCCCAGCAGATGTTCCCTATGGTCCCTGTGATGTAGGCGGAGGAAGATCTTACATTCCATGCTGCACCATGTGAGAATGTGGCCAAAGTCAGTGTCAGAAAAGGCCATATTCATTCTGCAGGTCTGAGTCAAGAGTAGCTCAGTGCATGCAGCCGCACTTCACATGACACACATCAGCATGATATCACAATGCACATTGATATTAGAATGAAGCAAATGAACAGCAGTGCACCTGGATATCACAGTGACCAGCCTGAGAAGAGGCACACACAATTACCACAGCATAGACTATGATAATGATATGACATTAAATTTGTAATTCAGAGATGGTTGCATTAAGTCAAGTTATTAGCATAAGATCTGTGCTGAGGCCCATTTTATCTCTTTAAAAATTGTGGCAGCCGTATTGTGAAAGAATAGCAGAAGGAGTGAATTCTGCGTAAATTGCAGGTGCTGAGAAAAGCCATCTTGACTAACATCAAAAACTGAAAAAGTGTTACTTTTATGAACTCTAATCATACTCTGGCTTAGGAATTGGGTCCATTACAATCATGGTATTAGAAATCCAAAAGACTTGGAGAAATTAAACTGAGAGACAGTGTTACAGTGAGCAATTTAAAAATTCAGAATGCAATGGATATGTGAGAGTGTTGCCATATAAGCAAACTGATGGGAGACAGGAAGACAGAAGTGCAAGTTCTGGACCTTAGGGCTGAAGTAAGTACACAAGGGTGATGGAAACAAGGGCAGTTGCAAAGAACAAGGCATGAAAGGGGACTGCTAGGCAGTCAGGGAGAACACTGCAGAGTACAGATGACAGGGAAGGAAGGCAGGTTGCAATCCTACTGGGGGCAGAGATATACACTAGAGGGTACACAGTACAAGGCAGAACAGTTATCAGCCTTGGCAGGGGAAGTAGCATTACAGGGAATAACGTATAGGGCAGGGCAGATGGCAGGTCTGCACAGAAAGAGAGGGAGAGCCCTTTAAAGGAAATGGAACGAGGTTGTTCCAGAGAGCTGTCCTGCTGTGCCAGGTCCACAATACCGTCATTGTTGGTTAATGTGTCACTCGCTCAGGTAACATGCATCTATTAAGTAAAATGTCACATTGGGTAATGTTCCAGTTTTAGGCAGTTGTTTTCTATTGGGTGGAAAGTGACTAGTTCAGTCATTAGGCAAAGATAACACTGACTTAAAATCTCTCACATCTTTAACTTCTGCTGCCTTTGGTAACAGTTCATCTAGATAGATATATATTTGGTTTGGACATCTCAAGCACAATCTGGCATCACATTTGGCTTCTCCTTGCTCAATCTCCATCATGGTTTGGCTACGATATTTTCTCAATTCTGAAGATTTAGCAAAGCTCATACCTGTTTATCCATCCCTTTTCTCCAGCTAACTTGAAACAAACAGTCTAACCTGGATTCAGGTCTGGCAAGAAATGAACTGAATGCCTTTTTTCATAAAAATATTTATATGAAGATTTTGCTGTTTGGTTATTTTGTTTCAGAGTCTCATATGGAATAGTCTTAGATAATTTTGCTTCAAGCATTTTGATGGTGGATTATATCTGATGGCCCAAAATTAGCTATGCTGGAGTCACTCTGGATGAACTATATGGCATTGTTCTATAAGATGTTAAAACTAAGTGTGGATACATCTTGTTACAAATTTTTGCTAGTTATTTGAACTCCTCACTTAAAAGCACAAGTTGCTTATGGACAATGTGGACTTGATATTGTATGGATTAACCTATAATCCTTTGTAAATTGCCAAAACTTAGAGGACACAAAATGAGTTCCATTTTCAGTAGCAATCTTGACAGCAGTCCCCATCTGGAGAAAATTGTCTTCAATCTGGAATGACTTGTTGACTAGTCACCAAAGGTAGGTTGACTGTCTCACTGTCTGCTGAATAATAATCTACTACTAGTAGATGATTTCCCTACTGTGTCCACAAAAAGTGCTACAATAATTTGCAAGGTCCTTTTGGCAATATAGGTACAATCATGGATTCTCTCATATGAACTGATCTGTATTCACTATAGATACTGAGACACAAGCTTGGAAATGTCAGTTTTGAGGATGGGCCACCACATAGACATGTTTGCTCTCTCTCTTTCTCTCTCTGCACTTGGTCAGTCCTTGATGCCCTTCATGGCTTTGACTCAGAACTCCTGTTCTTTGCAAAGTTTGTTCAACAATCCAGTTTTGGTACAATAAAAAAACCCTCATGCTCTGACAAGTATTGTCACATAATAAAGTATTTGCACAATGAACAAATTGTTCACGTGCATTTACTTGGCAACCCATCATGAGCATAGCCCACTTGAGTCTTCAAATGTGTGAGTGTTATTTAGTTGCTTCTTTAAGGATGACCATCACTTCTGAGTCAGTGATATGCTAAATGTTATGGCTTGTACACAAATACAAAAAAAAAATCCAAGATCCACTGGGTCATTCCTTCATACCAACACTTTACTGCACACAGAGTAAGTGCTTTCATTTGTTCACTCCCTTCAAATGCTAGAGTGGTGTGAGACCCAAGCTTAACAAATGCTAAGCACTCCCAGCTTAAATTGTTAAGGCCAGGTCTGGTGCTACACCATAAAATCTACCAGTAAGGACCAGCAAAATTGAGCAGCAGAATAAAAGAATAAAATAAAAGATATGGTTCTGCCTGCTGTACGTACTGATAAGGCATTCCTTCTTCTTACAAACTTATAAAGCAGCTAGGATGTGTGTTTGCCTGCATATTCTCTGAAGAATGCAAACTCTGAAACTCAAATGTATGTCACTATCAATCCTCTGTGACTTGTCTGAAAAACATGGACTTTAAGAGGAACAGACTAAACAAATGAGGCACAAATCTGAATATTCCCTGAAAATCTGGACAGTTTAAAGGTATAGCAAGGGACTTTGTTATATTGCCTTGCTGACAGCCCTCACTAAGTGGATAAGTGTTTTACAGCTTTGAAAGTCAGCAAAACACTTAGCATTTTTTTCTTTTTTAACAGTAACTAGTAGTACACGGAGCAGCTGAAGCTTTATGCACTACAAAGAATTATGATCAAGTCTCTGATCCTAACCTGCTATTATGAGTTCTCAGCATGGATGATCGAGAGGTGAACTTCTTGGCCTCCATGTCTCGGACATATAAAAAACTTGTTATGAGTGGCAACCCAATCATAATACTCTACGCGATGTGACTCATTAACAGGCCTAGACACTAAAATTGCATCCCTTGTAGCCACTGTGCTCTCATGGTCATTGTGGAGTGTAAATACTTCATGCTGAAATATTTCAGATGTTGAAATAATTACAAAAGGTAACCATCTGAAACACAGCCTTCAAATTGGAGTAATGAATATGGTTAACTTTCTACTGGTTGGGGTAAATGGGAATTTGCCAAAACGCACTTGGTGTATCCAATATGGAGAACATCCTCATCCTAGTTAACTTGGGAAGTATGTCTTCTGTGGTAGACAGGATAAACCTCTCCCTCTTGACTGCATCATTCATGTATTTTAAATCAACACAAATTCTCACTTGCCATTTTTCATTATTACTGTCACCACTAGAGCACAATAGTCTGTAGGTTTTATAACTCTTTCACTCAGCCCCAGAAAATGCATTCAATGTAACCCAACCTCAACTTTTGAGATGATGGGGAATGGTTGTTTGTGTGGTATAGTGAGATTACAAGGAACTGCTTGAAGTTATAAGTGAATTTGTATTGGCTCACATTTAAGGAGTCCAGCATAATTGAACACATCAGCACATATTTAATCAGTCTTGGCAATTAGCCATAATGCATGAGGTGGCTTCACTTATTAGATAATTTACATAAGGACCCAACAACACAGATCCAAACTTAGTTTACACCCTTTCCACTCAGTGAGGCTACAACCTTCCCCAGACATTTGAGCTTCCCACCTGGGCTGCATACTTCTAATTCAGCTTTGACTATCAGAGAATGTTCTAAAATGTTTCTGTGTGTACAAATTAACATTACAGTTATGTTTGCCCAAATATCTATCTTAAACATCAGGGAAATCAGGCATGCTATTCTTCATCTAGGCCTGATGGCTTGCTCACATAACCAAAAAAGAGCTTATTTTGATTTTCCTGAGTCTTAGTCTCTGCAGCTAACTCTTTGTCCACCTTAGTCTTTCTCATAACAGAAAAATGTCCTACTTATATCAAACACTGCTCATACTCATCATGCACACACTGCTCATACTCATCATGGACATACTGCTTGTACTCATCATGCACACACTGGTCATACTCATTATGCACACAATGCTCATACATATTATTCACACACACTGCTTGTATTCATCATGCACACACTGCTTGTATTCATCATGCACACACTGCTCGTACTCATCATGCACACACTGCTAATACTCATCATGCACACACTGGTCATACTAATCATGCACACACTGCTCATACTTGTACTCATCATACACACACTACTCATACTCATCATGCACACACTGCTAATACTCATCATGCACACACTGCTCGTACTCATCATTCACACACTGCTCATACTCATCATGCACACACTGCTTGCACTCATCATGCACACACTGCTCGTACTCATCATTCACACACTGCTCATACTCATCATGGACATACTGCTCGTACTCATCATGCACACACTGGTCATACTCATTATGCACACAATGCTCATACATATTATTCACACACTGCTCGTATTCATCATGCACACACTGCTTGTATTCATCATGCACACACTGCTCGTACTCATCATGCACACACTGCTAATACTCATCATGCACACACTGGTCATACTAATCATGCACACACTGCTCATACTTGTACTCATCATGCACACACTACTCATACTCATCATGCACACACTGCTAATACTCATCATGCACACACTGCTCGTACTCATCATGCACACACTGCTCATACTCATCATGCACATACTGTTCATATTCATCATGCATACACTGCTCATACTCATGTACACACTGCTCATACTCATGATGCACACATTGCTCATACTCATCATTCACACACTGATTGTATTCATCATGCACACACTGCTCATACTCATCATTCACACACTGATCGTATTCATCATGCACACACTGCTCATACTCATCATGCACACACTGCTCATACTCATCATGCACACACTGCTTGCACTCATCATGCACACACTGCTCATACTCGTGCACACATTGCTCATACTCATTATGCACACACTGCTCATACTCATCACACACACACTGCTCATACTCATCATGGACACACTGCCTGTACTGATCATGCACACACTGCTAATACTCATCATGAACACACTGCTCATACTCATCATTCACACACTGGTCATACTCATCATGCATACACCGCTCATACTCATACTCATCATTCACACACTGCTCATACTCATCATGCACACACTGTTCATATTCATCATGCATACACTGCTCATACTCATGTACACACTGCTCATACTGATCATGCACACATTGCTCATACTCATCATTCACACACTGATTGTATTCATCATGCACACACTGCTCATACTCATCATGCACACACTGCTCATATTCATCATGCACACACTGCTCATACTCATCATGTACACACTGCTCATACTCATCATGCACACAGTAGTTCTACTCATCATTCACACACTGCTCATACTCATCATGCACACTCTGCTAATACACGAGGCACACACTGCTAATACTCGTCATGCACACACTGCTCGTACTCATCATGTATGCATTGCTCATACTCATCATGTACACACTGCTCATACTCATGCTCAGACTGCTTGAACTCATCATTCACACCCTGCTCATACTCGTGCACACACTGCTTTTACTCATTATGCACACACTGCTCGTATTCATCATGCATATACTGCTCATACTCATCATGCACATACTGCTCATACTTACCATGCACATGCTGACCATATGTTCATAGATTCATAAGTAGGTACTAGGCTATCAGCCCTGTGGCCTATATAAGCCTAGCCAAAAAGGTTCCCTGGCTTTCGCCACCCAAGAAAATTGTTTTCCTGTGCCCTTGTCAAGCAGTGCCGCAGAAGTGATCCCCGGGGTGAATTTTCTATTTCCCATCCAGTCATCAATGTTTTTCTTAAAGATGGCCAATGAGGAGCTTTGCTTGACATGAACGGGTAGTTTGTTCCAGAGTATGGGAAGTCTCTGGGACAGGAATCTATCCCTCCAGCATGTTCTGTTTATTGTGGTGACAAGGTTTAGGTCCCTGGAGCATGTGGTTTCTAGAGATTGGGATTTCTTTAAGTGCAGCATGTCCAACAGCTCTGGGTTTGACATAGATTTGTATGTTATGCAGAGATTGCCTCTGAGTAGCTGATATGCAATGGAGTAGAGCTGGAATTTTTTGAGATGGTCTACGTATGGCATCTGTTTGAGGCCAGTAATCCTCTTAGTGACGTATTTCTGTGGCCTTTCCAATTGTTGTAGGTGTCTTGTGAGATGCATCCCAAATGAGGCATTGTACTCTATAATGGGTCTGATGAGGGATGAGTAGAGAGGAACAATGACCTCCTTTTTTCTAGAGGAGAACCCTTTTGTGATGAGGTCTGCCACGTTGAATGATTTCCTGACTACTCTGTGGTTATCAAAGGAGAGACTACTGTCCACCTGTATCCCAAGGTCTCTTATCACACTTAAAGTATTTAGTGAGCTACCGCCTATGTGGTAGTTCATGGGTACTGAGTTTTTCCCAAAGGGAATGACAATGCACTTCTTGGCATTGAGCTTGAGGCCATTACTTTGACACCAAGCATGTGTCTCTGTGAGGCCCTTTTGCAGAATGTCTACATCATTAGGTGATTCTATTATGACTCCCAGTTTGCAGTCATCTGTGAACTTTGTTAGCCAAAGACCTTCTGTGTTGGCCTGCACTTCAGAGAAGTAGATGCCGGACAGGAGAGAACCCAGGACCGAACCCTGTGGTATTCCACTCATCACTGGTCTGAAGTCAGACTTAGATTCAACTACTTTTACTCTGTGAGTTTTGTCAGTGAGCCAGTTAGCCACCCATCTTGTGACATAGGGATTTATGCTCAGTTTAGTGAGTTTATCTATAATTCCAGAGTGGGGGATGGTATCAAAAGCCTTGGCAAGGTCAAGATATGCTGTGTGCACTACCTTGCCCTCATCTACAGCTCTAGTGACTGCTTCAAAGAAGTCAATCAGGTTTAGTAGACATGATATATATTTTACAAACACAAACTGAGTGGGATCCAGGGTTTGGGGGTTACCTATTCCATACTCATCATTCGCACACTGCTCATACTCATCATGCATACACTGCTCATACACATGTACATAGTGCTGATACTCATCATTGGTTTTATTAGTATTCAATTCAAGGGGGCATGTTTAGTCATGATAAAGGAGGAAAGGGTCTTAGAAAAGGAGGCACTAAAATGCATCATAAGGTTTTAAGAGATAATATTCAAGGTATTACTAAGCCCACTATTCACCGTTTGGCTCGCCGATCCTGCCAATTACGATGCACATACTGCTCATAATCATCATGCACACACTCCTCATACTTATGTACACACTACTCATTACTCATCATGCACACATTGCTCATACTTATGAACACACTGCTCATATTCATCATGCACACACTGCTCATCCTGATCATGCACACACTGCTCATACTTGTACTCATCATGCCCACACTGCTCATACTCCTCATTCACACACTGCTCAGTTCATCATACACACACTGCTCATACTCATCATGCACACACTGCTTGTACTTACCCTGCACACCCTGCTCATACTCATCATGTACACACTACTAATACTCATCATGCACACACTGCATACAATGCTAATACTCATCATGCATATACTGCTCATACTCATCATGCACACACTGCTTGTGCTTATCATTCACACGCTGCTCATACTCATCATGCACACACTGCTAATACTCATCATTCACACACTGCTCATACTCATCGTGCCCACACTGCTCAGACTCATCAAGAACACACTGCTAATACTTGTCATGCACTCACTGCATACACTGCTAATACTCGTCATGCATATACTGCTCATACTCATCATGCACACACTGCTTGTGCTTATCATTCACACGCTGCTCATACTCATCATGCGCACACTGCTAATACTCATCATTCACACACTGCTCATACTCATCATGCACACACTGCTCATACTCATCATGCTCACACTGCTTGTACTCATCATGCATACACTGCTCATACTCATCATGCACACACTGCTTGTACTTATCCTACACACCCTGCTCATACTCATCATGCACACACTGCTTGTGCTTATCATTCACACGCTGCTCATACTCATCATGCACACACTGCTAATACTCATCATTCACACACTGCTCGTACTCATCGTGCCCACACTGCTAAGACTCATCAAGAACACACTGCTAATACTTGTCATGCACCCACTGCTCGTACTCATCATGCACACACTACTTATACTCATCATGCACACACTAATCATACTCATCATTCACGCACTGCTCATACTCATCATGTACACACTACTAATACTCATCATGCACACACTGCATACAATGCTAATACTCATCATGCATATACTGCTCATACTCATCATGCACACACTGCTTGTGCTTATCATTCACACGCTGCTCATACTCATCATGCACACACTGCTAATACTCATCATTCACACACTGCTCATACTCATCGTGCCCACACTGCTCAGACTCATCAAGAACACACTGCTAATACTTGTCATGCACCCACTGCTCGTACTCATCATGCACACACTACTTATACTCATCACGCACACACTAATCATACTCATCATTCACGCACTGCTCATACTCATCATGTACACACTACTAATACTCATCATGCACACACTGCATACAATGCTAATACTCATCATGCACACACTGCACACACCGATCATACTCATCATGCATATGCTGCTCATACTCATCATGCACACAGTTGCAGCTAGTAAAGATTTCATGTTTGCTTTCATTATTTTGCATTTCATTTGAGCACTTACACCTGCATTCTCTCACATCTTTCATCACTCTCATATCTGCACCTTACTTTTTAATTTGTTCATACTGAGCAATTTCTACAGCTTTCTCTAATGTTAAACTAGGCTCAGGCTGTAGCATTTCTGAAAGTTTGTGGTGTGGAATTCCTGTGACAATCCCATCTCTTATTTGTTCATCCTTAGTGCCACCAACCTAACATAAAAGTGTCTCACAAAGACTTCTATAGACTCACACCCTATCTGAACATTATGGAAGCATGCATCATAAATTACATTTCATTTAGACACACATTTCCATCTAGTGTTTCTATAACAGCCTGAAATGTTAATGACTGTCCAGCATAAGTGAAAAAAAAGTTTCAACATTTTCTACACATAGCATAAAGTAGGGAGTTTACCTGAGTCTCGCGATCTTCCTTGTTGAACTTTGCTGCTATTCTGCAATGTGCAAACCTTTGCTCCTATTCTGGGAATACTGACAGTTCTACAAAGTCAAATGGCTATGGAGAACTGAATTTTGTCATTTAAATGTCATTATTTTGCTTTATCTTTTGTTTTGCCAGTTGTCAGGTCACCTGAATCAATGCCATACAAAAATATCAGTAAAATCATTGGCGAGGCTATTTGTGGGACTGCTGTAGAGTTTTTTAGCAATTGGAATGACTGCCTATTTTCTGTGGTGTTTTTGGCATTTTCACTTTAATTCAGACCTATCCTGGCACAGTGTAATTTTTGAGCTATATTTCAAAACACCAGACCCTTGTTTGGTTGCATTCATTTATCATAATGGTTACACAACTCTTAATACAGCAACATGAGTGTCTTGCTAAGTTCCTAGCCAACTTAACAATGGCTACTAGCTTCAATGCTGTCCCATACATTATGGCCAAAAAACGTTCAGGTTTTGTGCAGGCACAGATAGTTGAACACGGATTGCTGTGATTATCACCATAATTTAATATCACCACAAATGCTCATAACTTTTGTAATTAACTACTTTTTTGTTGATGAAATTTTCAGGCTATTCATCTTTTAGTGGTCTATATCATGAAATTGGTGAGGTCCTATAGGTTCATAGGTTAATAGGTAGGTACTAGGCTATCTGCCCAAAGGCATTTATAAGCCTAGCGAGAATGTGTTGGCTTTCGCTGCCCCCTTAGATTAGTTCCCTGTGCCTCTGTTCAGCAGAGCCACTGAAGTGATCCCCGAGGTAAACTTTCTGTTTCCCATCCACTCGTCAAGATTTCTTTTGAAAAGTGTTAGTGAGGAGCTCTGCCTAATGTAAATTGGGAACTTGTTCCAAAGCATTGGAAGTCTCTGGGACAGGAATCTATCCCTCCAGCATGTCCTATTTACTGTTGTGGTGAGGTTTAGATCCCTAGAGCGTGTGGCTCATGGGGATAAGGTTTTCTTTAGGTGGAGCATGTCCATCAATTCTGGGTTGGACATGGCCTTGTATGTCAGGTATAGATCACCTCTGAGTAGGCGCTATGCAACTGAGTACAGCTGTAATTTCTTCAGTCAAGCTGCATAGGGCATCTGTTTGAGGCCAGTGATCCTCTTGGTGAGGTACTTCTGTGGTTACAGAATAGGGGGGGATCTCAAAGAACAAGAAGAGGGGCAATTGCAGAATGTTAATAAGAAAATAAAGGATTATCTTGATAATATGCATGAGTCTAGAAAAACTGCTGTTAAGCAACTGTTTTTGATAATAATGCCAGAGCATAAAAACTTTTACCGCAACAACTCAGGCAGCAGAAAGTAGGAAAGGGTTGTTGCTAAGCTTAGGGAACCTACAACAAGGAAGATAACAAGAAATCCTGTAGCGGTACTAGAAATATTTTGGAAATTTTATGAAAGTCTGTATAAAGCAGAGACATATAGAGATAAAGAAAAAGTACACTTGCAAATGTTTAGGGAAGAATTAAAGTTGGGAGGTTGATATAATAGTTAAGGTGTTTACCTTACAGACACAAGGTGTAGAGCTTAATTCTTACATGGGATAACTGGCTAGGTTTAAAATGGCCCACTAGGGCAATTAGCCTAGTACTAATCTATGAACCTATTAAATATACCAAGATTAGATGTACATGAGGCTCAACTACTAACAGAATAGGAGGAGATGAAATACAAATAGTGATGTATAACCAATCCACAGGAAAGTCCCCAGGAATAGATGGTATTCCTGTGGAAGTTTGGAAGCTAGGAGGGAAAAAAACTGATAAAGATCTGGAAGGTTTTGCTTAACAGTATTTCAAGAGGAGGAGAGCACCGATATCCTGGAAGAAAGTGTGGTGGCTGTAATACCTAAAGAGGATAAAAACTCATCAGATACAGCTTCAACAGGCCCATTTCAATCCTGAAAATTGATTATAAAGTGTTTATGCTTATAATGGCTAAACGAATGACAAAAGTGATGCCAAAATTGATAGATATGGATCAATGTGGTTTGTAGAAGGGAGGCAACCATTTGACATTAACAGAACACTGATGATCCAGAAGGAAGCTGAATGTAAGAAAATGCCACTGTTGTTGGTGGGTCTTAATGCAAAGAAAGCATTTGACAGACTAAGGTTGGAGTTTATGAGCAGGGCAATGGAAGCATTTGCATTCCCTGATAAAATTATAAGGTTGATTAGGATGATATATGAGGGATTGAAGGTGAAAATTTAAGTGGGTGGGTTCCTTTCTGATAATTTCTGTTTGAACAGTGTCCTCTTTCCCTTTGTTATTTGTACTACATTTAAAACCATTGACAAAAAAATAAGAGACTCAGAAATTCAAGGATATAATTGTCATGGTAGTCAAGAAAAGCTGGCTGCATTTGTAGATGGCATTATTTTATATGCAATAAAACCAGAAAAGGACATTTCAGTGTTGTGGAACATTTTGAGGCAGTTTCAAATCTTTTTGAAGCACAAAATTAATGAAACTAACACAAAGGCAATTGCTGTAAATTATGTCCCTGCACACAGACTGGTTCAACATTATACATATTTATGGAAACATGACATGACAGATTCAGTGCCAACCTTACCCCCCCCCCCAAAGGACCAATCACAATACTGGAGGAATGTCAGGCACCCAGCATTACTGCAGCACAGGTTAAAGCTGCATTGTCCAAGGCCAAGAATACAGCTTCCAGGGGACCCAACAATATCTCTGGATGTGTTCTACATGAACTATAAAGTGAAATGGCACCACATCTGTGTGCCCTCTTCAATCACAGCTTCACCTCAGGCTTTGTCCCTACTGAATGGCGCACTGCTACAGTCATCCCTCTCCATAAAGGGGGAGTGACTACAGATCCTGAGAATTATTGCCCCATTAGCCTGATGAGTCTGATATGTAAGGCTACATAGCGCATCATCATGGACCTAATTAATGAGGATACAGGGAATCTCCAAACTCTAGATCCCACGCAATTTGGTTTTGTGAAAGGTAGATCATACCTGCTCAACCTGGTTGACTTATTTGAGTCAGACACGAGATGTTGGATGAGGGCAAGGCAGTTCCTACAGCCTACCTCGATCTGGCTAAGGCCGTTGATACCATTCCCCACTCAGGAATTATTGAAAACTCACCAGACTAGGCATCAACCCCTATATCACTAGGTGGGTTGCAAACTGACTCACAGATAGAACCCACAGTGTGAAAGTAGCAGACTCCATGTCAGACTGCCGACCAGTCACGAGTGGAGTCCCACAGGGATTGGTCCTGGATCCTCTCCTGTTTGGCATCTACTTCTCAGATGTCCAAGCAAACATGGAGGGACTCTGGCTGGCCAGGTTTGCAGATGACTGCAAGCTGGGAGCCATTATTAACTCCTCAGGTGATGTAGACATTCTACAGAAAGGCTTAACTGAGACTAATGAGTGGTGTTGAAACCACGGCCTTAAGCTTAATGCCAAAAAATGCGTTGTCATCCCCTTTGGGAAAAACTCAGTTCCCACTAAATACCACATCGATGGGAGCCCAATAAACACTGAAGGGATTATAAGCGATCTGGGAACACAGGTTGACAGCAACCTCTGCTTCAACCACCATATTGCCATTGTGGTCAGAAAGTCCTTCTATGTGGCACATCTCATTACCAAGGGTTTTGCATCCAGGAAGAAAGAGATCATCATCTCTCTCTACTCTTCTCTCATTAGGCCAATCATCGAGTATAATGCCCCATTTGGCATGTATCTCACTAGACACCTGCAACAACTGGAATGTCCACAAAATTACCTCACAAAGAGGATCCTAGGCCTTAAACACACGTACATGGACAGACTCAAAAAAACTCCAGCTATTCTTTGTCTCGTATCATCTACTAAGAGGCGATATCTGCTTGACTTACAAAGCCATGTCTGACCCAGCTCTGTTAGAAATGCTGCATCTAAAGAGATCAAAATCCCTTCACACCACACACTCCAGAGACCTCCACCTTATTACCACAATCAACAGAACATGCTGGAGGGACAGGTTCATAACCCAGAGACTACCCATGCTATGGAATAGACTTCTCATACATGTCAAAACCTCACTGGCCCTCTTCAAGAGAAATCTTGATGAGTGGATGGGAAATAGAAAGTTCATCCCAGGGATCACTCCAGTGGCTCTACTTGATAGAGGCACTGGGAACTAACGTCAGGTGGCATGATGCCAGGGCACCTCTATGGGCTAGGCTTGTAAAGGCTCCAGGGTCATTAGCCTAGCACACACCTATGAACCTATGATAAAATGAAGTACTTAGAAGTATGGATTAAAAAGGATTCTTGTGTGGCAGCTAAGAATATGTGCAAAGAGACTAAACAAAAGATAATACAAAAACTGAGAAATTGGAAGCTCTGTTATATGGATATGGATAGCAAGATACAAGCAGTTAAAATGTTTTTAGTCCCTTTAGTTTTATACATGGGTTGGACATATTTTTATCAACCAGAGGAGAAGTTTTGGATAGCAATTAATAAAGAGATGAAGGATTTTATCTGAAGGGGAAGACAGCAAGAGTCAGGCGGGATAATCAGATTCTTCCAAATGAACAAGGCATTTTGGGATTACCCGATTTGAAAGACTCTTTCAAAGCAACACAGTTAAGGCTCCTATACATAGCACAAGTATAAACCTGTAATTCAACGTGGAACGGGATGATGATGAAACAGGGGGAAAGCTCAAGAAACAAGGAGGGACTGGGATTTTGGATGCAGATCCTTAAGGAGAATAACAATAATCATACAGAATATTATATTCATAAAGTAGCAGAAACAATTCTAAGTACTAAGCCAACATAGGAATGAAGAAAGGAGATTATGTCGATAGAGATGACTGTAATTAGGGATACACACAATAGGCAAGAGGGGGCTGGAATTTATTGGAGAAAACTGGCAAAAAAACCAAGGTATTGTGAGCAAATAATTATAGAGGAAATGGTAAAAGAATGGGAAGAGGCCAATAATTTACTTGGACTGCAGGCTAGAGATTGCCTTCATCAAGGATTAATATCATAGTACAGGCAAAGATAAAGAAATAAGGGGATCCTAAGCAAAAGACCAGCACTGGCAGAGTTTTTAGTAGAATCTAGAATAGAAACTGCTGTTAAAAAAGGAAGAATTAGTAGAGCATCCAATATATTGCATGATAACTATAAAAATCAATCAGAGGAGGTTAGAAAGGATTGGGAAGAGAGACTGGATAAGCAATTCACAAACAAATAATGGGGGGAGGGCATATGTACGTCTCCCAGATAGGCAGCAAAGTCTAGAAGATTTAGGATCGTTGCTGGAAATGTATTCATAGGTATTTTTATACCCCAAGTAGACTCCGAATCATTTTTCCTTGGTAGACAGCAAATATTAGAGATGTGACAGAGAAGAAGGAGGTAATTGGGAACATCTTTTCTGGGACTGTAATGAGTTGGCAGACTTTAAATATTCCCTACAGACTGTTCTGTCAGAGATGCTGGGTGATCTAATTAGTGCAACTAAGGAAATGATTTTTTGAGTTATTATACAGAATCAGAATTGCTTAGGTGTAAAAAGGCCTCACTGAGTCTAATTTTGGTTGCTGCCAAAAAAGCAATTACTAGACAATGGAAATCAAATTCTAAACCAACTTTGCTAGAAGTAGTTAATATAGTAACAGATATAAAACAACTGGAGTTGTGATCTATAGAAAAGGGTAGGACCAAATTAGAAAAAAATGGGAATTGTGGGAACAATACATGCAGAGGAGGAACAAGGTTTGAAAGAAGACAGGATTTGAATGGGCTATGTAATGTTTGACAGACAATGACTGGATAGATTATAAGTGATGTATAATGTCTGCAACTAAAATTATGTCAGTATGGTTTGTTTTCATTTATATAAATGTATGATTGCCTATGTCATAAGTGATAATTTAATAAAGATGTTTCGTGTTTAAACAAAAGAAAAATACAGATATGGGAGACATCTTTCAAAATATGCACTTGATTGGTCTATGTTGCAAGTTCTAAAGAGTCATTGTACAATTCCACAATAAAAGGTGATTTAAAAGCTATTTAGTGAAGTAACATTTCCTGTCATCTTCTGGAACAGAAATAGGGATGGGCTGATACCATTTTGCATATTGGATATATAGATGTGAATATTCATAAACTGAATGCACAGCCATAACTTTGCTGGCTGAAAAATCATCTTAGTTTATACTATGTAACTGTGAGCTGATATCGATGGCATTTTGGAGATTTAGTAAAACTGATGAAGTTTGGTAGCTATGAGGAAATCTCTGCCAGATTAAATGACAACTCATTACTTTGGCAGTTAGTAAATTTTTTTGGTGGGAGACTTTCCAAGTGCAAACCTCATTAGTGTACATCATGAAGTCTTGTAGGTTCAGCATAAAAGGGGTTAAACAGTCACTGTGTGAAAAGACATTTCCTATCCATATTTATCTTTTGGGATACAAATACCCATGAAGAATGTTGCTCATCCTGAGATGATGTCTCATATATGACATTTTGGAAATTTGATCTAAAAAGCTGAATTTTAGCAACATAACAAAGAAATGTTCACAAAATTAGATACAGAGTCATATCCTTGGCCATTAAAATGTTGAGACGCATCTCAGTAAATTCTTATTTTGAGACAAATCTCAGAAAATTCTTCTTGCAGATATACATCATGAATTCTGAAGTGCCATTTCTCAACTCATTCTTAAAAAAATGTATTTTCTAGTATCACTATGTGAATGCAGAAGACAGATCATGAGATAGGGACCCACAGGTTCTATATTAACAATATGCACCAAAACCATTAAAGATCATGGCATAGAAATTATATGAAAAACAACTGCAATTTCATCTGTAAGCAGCTTGGTGCATTAAAATGATAATGATTTCCTGTCCAAAGAGAGGAACATGCCACAAATTGTTGTAAGGCAATTATAGAGTGGGGGATGCTGTGCGGTGAGCCTGTAGTGAAAGATCAAGAGAATGTGCTGAAAGTGGCAACAGACTATTTCCTTACATTAGGGGAAAAAAGCAAGAAAACTATAAGCTGGAAACATGCATCATTTGGTTAAAATGAATATATCATTTGTAAAGTTTACTGTAAAGCCCTTAGCCTAAGTACACACCTATGAACCTATGATAAAATGAAGTACTTAGGAGTATGGATTAAAAAGGATGTTGGTAGGAGGAGGTGAATGCAGTAGCTGGGGGTGGGAGGTTTATATATATTGTTTTTTGCAGTGTTAAGCACTAGGATTCAGCATCAAGTGTCATATTGTTGCATCCTGAATTTAACTGTTAATGTACCTCATCTGTATGATATAAGACTGGACAAGAGCTAAGTGCAGCAGGTAGAATGGAATCTTTGGCACTACAGTTTCACTTTTAGAAGTGCATTTATGGTCGGCATCACCTACATACTGGCAGCATGCGTCACTGGTCTGGATCACCTACAGATTGGCAGTATGTACCATATCATATGGGCTGCATCATCTACAGATTAGTAGCATGTACCATACGGGCTGCATCACCTACAGATTGGCAGCGTGTACCATATGGCCTACATCATCTACAGATTAGTAGCATGTACCATATGGTCTGCATCACCTACAGACTGGCAACATATACTATATGGGCTGCATCATCTACAGATTAGTAGCGTGTATATGGACTGCATCACCTACAGACTGGCAGTATGTACCATATAGGCTGCATCATCTGCAGATTAGTAGCATGTACTTTATGGTCTGCATCACCTACAGAATGGCAGCATATCAAGAGAGACCCTCGTATGGGTAGGAGGAGTGGGCTTTTACTGCTTAAAAATAGGCCACATAATGAATTAAACTAGCGAGTCCTTTTGGAAAAAGGTTATTATGGGATATATAAAGCATAGCCCTAGAGCAAAAGTGGAAGTAAAATATTAGTGAACTATGCTCTTCAACTTATAAATTAGCCATGGGAGTTGGTAGCTCAGGTCAGAGTGAGACAACACTTGTTAATCATTATAATCGTCATATCAACTGTTGCCACCTCTCTCATCTCATATTCACTCTCTTTTTTGACAGTCATGCCTGACTTCCATAGGTCTTTTCTCATCCAGTCCATCCATCTGTTGGTTGGACACCCTCACCTCCTCTTACCTTCTTTCTGCCTCTCCTAAATCTGTTTTACCAAGTCCTTATTCATCATCAGATTTTGCCATTCTGTCTTTATTTATTTTTAATTTATTTTATTTGAACTTATTACCTGGGTGAATGAACTGTTGTAAAATTCTTCTTCAGCCATGACTCAGGCCAGAAGCAATAAAATATAAACATATAAATGAACAGTATGAATGAAAATACAGATGAGGTATAACAACACTGAGGTATACAGATAACCCAGGTACAAAACAGCTGTTTGAACATGTGATTGTACACAATTAGGATCTCAAGGCAGTGATAGACGTATTAACTGGAAAACATTACAATATAAGTCACAAATACAGAACATTCAAGACTTATATTTTTCTGTTAAAGTGCATATTTAATATATTCCCCCATTCCTTCTCTGGGACAAGCATGCATAGAAATTTTCAAAACAAATACAATTCTTGGAAAAAGTATATATTTAATATATTCCCAATCCTTCCATCATAGATGGCAATTATGGTCAATGTGAGAGATTGAGAAACTTGTGCGCTTCTTAAGTGCATTTGATTTTAATTGCTGCACTTTTCAAAAAACAAAAATATATCTGCCTTAGAAAATGACAAGCAACCTGTGTCAATCCAGTGGCAACTACAGCTAGGCAGGTTGGCATGTGACAGATAAAAGAAACATTGTATTTAGTAACCATTTTTATTAATTTATAATTTTGTCTTAAATTAAGATTTGTCCTACTTGTATAATGAATAAACTTATAGCCATTTAAATACTTGCACAAATTTAAATTGTAAAATTAAACCAGCAAAACTTTAACAAACTTCAGTGCTACATCCGCTATTAACATCAAACAAACAGTATTTACTTATACTCAGTTTATCACTCATTTGAAAAGTCTTTCACACAGTAGCAACTAGCAAGTAAAAAAGAAAATAAGTAATTTCTGTAAATTTCTTCCTCTGCTCTTGCAATACCATTTTTTAGAGTGTTATGAACTGGAATTTAGCTATTCCTGATAGCTATAATAAGACTTTAGCAAGTGTCGGTCTTTAGGAAGACTAATCTGCACTGCCACCTGCTGGCAAGAGTGCTTTACAACATATACTACTTTACATTATTTTTTAATTTCTTTCTAAATCTAGTGTATGAAGCGCAGTGATGACCCTCAAAAAGTGTCTAAATTATATCCTGATGCAGAAGACCCAACTTTAACAATGCTTAGAAGGGTGCTAAACAATTGTTAACATCGAGTCTGCACTAAAAGCAGTCAGCACTAGCCAATAAACAGCAGCACCGGGGCATGACACAACTTTGTTTCAACTACTGCTTCTTTCTGCTAAAGTACACTCAGCATTTTGAATTAATCTGTTTCCCTTGGCCAGGTAATACATAAGGAAGTCAACCACTCCTCCACTGCTTTACTGGCTTTCAAAGCCATTACATCATTTACATTCATTTACATCCATTACATCCTTTGGCAAAAACAAAGTGCCCACAAATTACCACATAGGTGGTAATCCATTAAGTACAGAAGAAGTAATTAGGGACCTGGGGACCCAAGTTGATAGCAATCTCTCATTTGACAACCACGTGGCCAAATTAGAAAAACATTTTATATAGCCCACCTAATCATGAAGGGATTCACATCTAGATCAGGGGAGATCATCGTGCCTCTTTACTCATCCCTCATCAGGCTCATAATTGAGTACAATGCCCCTTTTTGGATGTACCTTACCAGACACCTGCAGCAACTGGAAAGACCCCAAAAGTACCTCACCAAGAGGATCAAAGGGCTCAAACAGATGCCATATGCTGCCCGGTTAAAGAAACTCCAGCTCTACTCAGTGGCATACCGCCTGTTCAGAGGCGATCTGTGCCTGACGTATAAAGCCATGTCCAACCCGGAATTAATGGACATGCTGCACCTCAGAAAATCCAAATCCCATCGAGCTACGCGCACGAGAGACTTGAACCTCAGCACTGAAATAAATAGGACATGCTGGAGGGACAGATTCATAACCCAGAGGCTCCCTTCACTCTGGAATAAAATCCCAGTCCAGGTTAGGCAGAGTCCCTCATTGACTCTCTTCAAGAGGAATCTTGAGTGGATGGGAGATCGTAGGTTTACCCCGGGTATCACTTCTGTGTCACTGTTAAACAGAGGCACAGTATACTAACCTTGAAAAAGGGCATAGCAAAATAAATTTAAAATGGGTGGTGAAAGCCAAACACATTCTGGCTAGGCTTATAAATGCCCTAGGGCAGATAGCCTAGTATGAACCTATGAACCTATCATATCATTTTTCTGTTTTGGGTTTTTTTTTAATCTAATTTTTGACTAACTCGTAGTAATGGAGAAGACAAATCTCCATGCACTACAAAGAATTATGACTGGATCTCCAATCAAAACAAAGAATTATGTGTTCTCAACACAGATGCCAAGATTCACCTCTCAAGAATCTCTCTCGAGGTAAATTTCTTGTCATTCATGCTGTGAACACATAATATGCTCATTATGATTGACTATCCAATCAAAAATCTCTTTATTATTCACATTTATTTAACAAATAACTGCGAGTTCCTTTGCACAATAATATATGCTACTATTGGGAATAACAGACCTTTTAAATGGTAAAAGGCACTTCATCTATCTATATCTATGAACTGAATTCACAAACATCTAATTTTTGCGCTGCTATAATGTGCGCCAAACAAAGGTAAACAGCAGAATATGCTAACAAAAGCATAGTCAGCTGAACTGCATACTAATTAATCAATCCAATATGGCAGAGCCATTCAGGAAGCTATAAAGTAACAGTATAGAGATGGTGTAGCCCTTTGTTATGGACACCAAAAACTACTGGAATACAGCAACCACTACACTTAGAAAAAATAGCAATGTTAAGGGCTGCTGCTGCTCTCTTGCATGTGTATGTACAACAGGTTCAAATTTATGCTGCTGATGCTGCTGGTAAACCTCTTCCAAGGAGAAGAAGGGTGTTCAGACCCCATTTAATATATCATGGACTGCATGATATTGAAATAGTAGAGGGATACAGGGTTGATAATTTGCAACCTCTGCCACCCCTAACTCATATCTAGTGAAAATCGAGGAGAATTTATGCCAGTGGAAACTAAGGTATGTGTAGCATTAAGGATATTAGCTACTGATACATTCCAGAGACCCACAACTGATATATTAGGGGTGTCGCATGCCTCAGTTTCCAGAATATTTCACCAATATCTTAATGCTATGCTAAAACATGCAAGGGAGTACATCTATTTTTCACGCACCCCAGAGGAAAAAGAAAGAACACTGCAGGAATTTTATGCTGTAGCACACTTTCCTAAAGTCTTAGACTGCACTCATATAGAAATAAAAGTCCCACCTGATGAACAGGGAAGGATAATCATCAAAGAGAAGGGGTTTTACTCAATCAACTGCCACGCTGTCTGTGATGCCCGAAGGATCATCCTCTGTGTATGTGTAGGCAACCGCGTCAGTTACCGTGACTCACGCATATGGCACACCTTTCGCCTCTACACAAGATTTGCTAGGGGTGATGTTCCACAAGGCCATCTGCTGGATGATGCAAGTTATGCACTGGAATTGTGGCTCATGACACTCATCAGAAAAGCACACACACCTACAGAAAAAGGATACAATGATGTCCATGCTCAAACTAGAAACATCATAGAGCATGTGTTTGGCATGCTAAAGTCATGGCTCCACTATCTAGACACATCAGGTGTGTTCTGCAGTATGACCCAGGCACCTATGTAGAAATTCTCATAGTTTGTTCCATGTTGCACAATATCATCTTGAAGGGATCTGTATCACATAGTCGAACTGTCATAAGTTTTACTATGTAAATATCGAACCCGGAAGTTCGAAATGTCAGAACTTTGAACACTCAGAACAGTGATTTTTTTTTCCCAGGGAAAAAAAATCGCTGTTCTGGTACACAACATAAAAACAGACGAACACTTCAGACTGTTACTAATGTGGGGGGCTTTGCCCTCACACCCCCATATCTCCCCTACTTAAATGTGCCAACTCCAAGATTGCACCACAGTGGAGGCAATAGCAAAGCCGCGGAAAAGGCCCACTGAATTTTTTCCCTGAGAAAACATTCAGTGTTCCGCAGCTTCGCTATTTTTGCATTTCGAACTTCCCAGTTCAATGTTTCAGCATTTGGACACATGTGCGTTCGAACTAATGATATAGACCCATCTTGAAGAAGCAGCTGCAACAGGGACAGCAAGGGCCAGGACCACACATTCCTAGACCACAGGTAGGAAAAGCACCTCCCGCACTTACAGAAAATGATTCTGAGAGAGATCCTCCAGCTGCACAGGTAGCAGGCAGATGTAGGAGTACACAATATGCCTTTGCCCTGGCAAAGAGGCAAAGGATAGCACATACACACTCACCACCTAAGACTCAAAGGTCAGCACAGACACATCCGGCAACTAAAAGGCAAATGATAGCACACACATTGACCAGCAAAGGAATACACATAACAACCTAAGCACATATAAATATTAACAGTATTAATATCCGATTATCCACAGACTTTATATACCCAAAGCACATGACTCATAACTGCAGTAATATGAAGGTAAGTGTGGAACCTGTAGTATATGAACAAATGTATAAGAAGATAAACTACCTGAATACTGTCAGTCATACCTACCCACTCTGTGCATCAGACATATATGCAGCCCTAAGACAAATCCAAATGAACAAAGCCCATGGCAGAGTCATCATCATTCTCATGGGGTGGAGGGGGTGCAGTAGACCAAGGGTGACATCAAAGACATGGGGATGTCTGCCCTCTTCCAGTACAAATACCATCACAGACACTGCCCAATTCAGTGTGTCACTCATCATATCCAATGAGTCACCCACACAGTTGGGGCAGTCACACAATAGCAAAATAACACAATACTGAAAAGTAACCATTCTAACATGGACAGCACAGCTAAATATGCCATAGAGAGTGAAATTTTAAAATTGCACAAATAGCAAAATAGTTTTTTCCATTGCATATTGAAATACATTAAAAATATGAACATGTAAGCAGTTTGTGTACAGGACAAACATAACTTATGAAATAGTGCAGTGCTTTGTAGAATAGTCTCCAAGTAACTAACAGCAATGCTCTGACTGTGTCCAATCAGTCTCCCCTCTTTCTCTCCTCCAAGTAACTAACAGCAGTGCTCTGTATGTATCCAGTCTCCCCTCCTTCCACTTTCAGAGCTCCGCTGTTACCTTTCTATGGTGCAGATTCAGCTTTCTGAGCACTGTGAATATGCAAATGAGATATGAAATCATTAGCATTCCTGAATACCAAAAAATACTTGTTGTAGAAGATGCATACATGGTGTAGCTACACTATTGTATGCACACATCCTAGGACTGCAGGGAAGAGCAATAAGAATTCTTAGCTGCTAATGGCTTGCAACTGTTTCTGATTGCTCAGACTACAACAATCAATACTGAAGTGACTATTCTCTCTAAAGTGTTTGTATCATGTGGAGTAGATTTACAAAAAAAAGTGTTAACACCTTGAGAGTTAAAAGAACAACCTTAACAACACTGATATCCTTGTACTAAGAGCACGCTGTCCATCCTCTGCTTAAATTCTGTCTGAAATGCTGATCAGCTATATTACCCATTGAAACAAAGATGCAAATAAATAGCCGTGGCATTGCATTTCTGTAGTTAAGCTGAGATGAGGGGAAAAGGTTCAGAAAAGAATGAAAAGAAGTAGCTGGCAGTGTTGGCAACCTGACATTAAAATGGTGTGGATTATTATCACTGTGAAGTATTAGTTAATACAACATTGATCTAGACATGTTCAAGAAAATAAGAAAGTAACATTTGTAAGTCCTGTGTTGGTAGCAAAGACGGATAAGAAACACACCTGAGTGTGGGTGTGTTGTTATTGCACTGATTTGAGGGTTCAATTCCAGATAATGTGCTGTCTGACAGAGTGAATGCATATTTTATGAGTATATGATCAGGTAGTACTGCACATAGATCTAGGAAACTTCACAATCCTGCCTTTTCATAAGTATTACCCGTTATATTTGCTACTACTGACAATTATCTATTATTTTTTGTGTGTTCCTCATTTCTGCATGTTTTGGTAGAACACACTCTTGAGTGGCAGGGTTTCGAGGAAGTGAACTAGAGTCCACTGCACAAGGTACAAACTGAGAATTATAACTTGTCTTGCCATCAGTAGCGCATTTCACATTGGCACAGGTGTGCACTGCTACAGCACTCCGAACAGCAGTAAGAAAAGAACTTTTACATTACATCTAAGTATTATTGTAACACATGGGTTAAATGAAATGGTTTTAAAGAAAGAGACAAGAGGATGCAGGGTTTTAAGCCAGATGCTGCTTGAAATGTTTGCAACAGATGCAAAGTGCAGCTTGTGATTTGTTGTGTGGAAGGTAAATTGTTTCATATGTTCTTTTGTCTGTGTAATTTCAGCACTGCTTAGCAGAGTGCAAACAAGGCTCACAGCTGAAGCAAGCAGTGAACAACTCTATTCCTGCAATCTTCATTAGCACAAACATGTTTTCCAACAATGCACAGTATTTCTAATGAGTAAGTGATGTACACATTTTGTATACCAGTCTTGTGGCAGGAGCTGTAAATGTAGTGACTTTGGCCCCTTATCACTGTTTCTCTGGGGTTCACATCCATGCAGTGAGAAGGGACTGTAGAAATTATTATTCCAGCTATGGGAATCACTTTCATCATAACCTTATATGCTTTTTTCCTGCTTCTTGCCTAGTGCTGAACAGTATGCAATCAGGCTTACCTGCTTAAGGAAAAAAGTAAAAAAATGTTATTTGTTAGCCTTCTGTAGCATAGGCAGGCTTAGTGGCAATACACAGACATCAGCACTCTGGACAGTACAGATAGGAGAACATCCACCTACTATGTAAGGGGCTCTGTGGCTCAAGGTGTAAGTGCACTCAGTTTAGAAATAGAACACAGATGATTTAGGGTTCAAATCCAGATAACACTTAATTTTAAAAAGGTTGTCAGAATGCTGTTTCTAACAGTACTTTGATTAGGAAGGTAACACTACATACAGAGGGCTCTCACAATTAAGTTTATTGCAAGAAATGTCTAATGCTTTGATAAATACATTTTTCTAAACAACATTTCTCATTAATGATTTAGTTATGAAATGGAATTGAATATGTGTGTAATTGTTTAAGCAGAATAATTATGATAAAGAATTAAAATGTACTTACACATCTATGATGGGCAGAATACTTATCTGAAAATCATCTCCTCTCCTCTCCTCACCTAGCCCAACTCTGTCTGTAGGACAGTATGTGTAGTGAAGTATATATGTATCATACACCAACCTGTATTAATCAGGTCATGAAAGTCTAGCCATCTGACATACATTTGCAATCAGTAATAATGCATCTTTCATGGGAATGCATTTCACAGGACTTCTTAAAGTCACACACATACAGGTCTATCTGAAGTAAATCTCCATTCATACTGAATGCAGTTTGTCTGTAATAAACAGGGTTGAAAGCGAGTTCTCCTATAGCACTGACAATCACCTTGCTTGAAATGTATGCATTATTTCTTTCATAGGTTTGATTCCCACATTGGTTAACTAATATTTTACAGTGTGTAATTCCAGAAAGTTATGTGCCAAGTCATGCTATAACCTCCAATACAGCAAGGGTAACAAGCCATGCCATTAAGCATGTCACTGCTGACCATCTGAAAAAAGTATGAATATGACTAGCATCACACCCAGCAAATCTCACTGCCATGTTTCACATCTTTATTGATGTTTGATAAAATACCTTCCACCTTCTTTAGAAATGCCTCTGTTTTTATCATTCTGCAAATGCAGTTGGCATGGTTGTTCCTGTTTGTGCAATAGCCGTTAAATGCAAAACTGGAATTTGGCACAAATTCATAGAGTTGCTGCTCGACTTCTGTAGGCATGGCTGGTGCAGCAGATGATGGTGCTGAATTTAGAGCACAAAGACAGGGTTGTGGGGACTCCAGATTTTTGTGGCACTCCTCATGAAGTGCTACAGCCATAGGCTTCTGCAGGGGGGCTATACTGGGTCTCAGTATAAGACTGAGGCTTGGAAGAGAGTAGCCAAAGTTGTCAACAGTGCAACTAGCATCCCGCTCACTGGACAGAATTGTTTTCACTGCTATAGTGACCTGAAATGGTACAAAATGATGTCTTTAGCTGATGGGAGGATGAATTCAGGATTGCTGGCATCCCACACTTGTGTAAGTATCCTGACCGATCTGTATTAAATGATATAGAATACAGTACCCAGCCAAGACTGTTATTCAAGATGCTTTCATGTCTGTTCTTGTCTTTTTTTGTTTTGTACAGCTGCTGAAGACATTGCATCAAACTGTGAGGCACACCAAGAGAGGTTAACTTGCCTCAGAGAGTCACAGGGTACTATGTATCAAGTCTTACTGTAAGCCTAATAACTATTGTAATTGCATGCAGTATGGCAATACTGCAATACATAACAGTGAAACTGATTAATGGTACAACAGAATAAGACATTCCCTCCACACCTGGATGTGACAAAGGTGTATAAACTGGATAATCGTAACTGTTTATTTTCTGAAATAATATAGTCATGTGATATGCCATGGATCTAATTCTTTCTCTTGGCTCACCCCACCCCTTCTCTTTCAAAATTGTCTTTCTTTTTTTTTGGGGGGGGGTAATTTATATAGCTTAAAATGTTCTGTTTTCATACATTTCTTCTTACAAAACCTGACATGCAGGACAGGGAGGTAGACCAACCACTGAGGAGTGGCTCAATATCCCTTCACAGGTTGCAGCACTGACACCCAGGAATTCAGGGTCCCAAGTTGTCAGTGCTGTCTCTACAACCCCTGCCCTACCTGCCCCAGCCACATCAGGTAGCTCCACCCTGGCAGCTGGTGCACTACCTGCAAAGAGCTGACAGGGCTGGTGGAGGTATCATGGAAAGGGATCTCAGTGCCTGAATCAACCATGTTGAAAAGGTGCATCATCACTTTGCCAAGATGATACCACATCTAGCACTGACACAGGAAACTGAGACAGGAGATGGTGATAACAGTTCTGAGGGTGAAGACCAAATTTTCACTGTTCTCAGGCTTGATATGGGTGCACCTCCAATGCCCCCTACCTATACCCAATCATGATGTCCCCAACCTTTCGTGTCCATCACCATCCCTGTCTGTCTTGTTTGTCCTGTATGTCATGCCTGCTTCCCCACCTAACCTTCCTACCTAACCATCACATTCCTAAGCACCTTCCCCAAAATTCCTCTTGATCTGAAAGTAAAAAAATAAAAAATAGGCACTTGTTTCACAACAAAATAAAGACCCAGACATAGCTCTCTGTTTCACCTGTGTGTCTTCTTGACACTTGATTTGGTACAACTGACAGTACAGCATTATTCTGTTGTTGTCACATACCCTTGTAGTGGTAGCAGTCCAAATTCAGCAAATTCTGAATACACTTCTATTTTTATGTTATGAAGACGTGGATAGCTATGGTTTTCTCCCACTACCTTCATACAAATCCATGTATTCTTTCCCCTGTGTCTTCCCTCTGCTTGCCCCCCATTTCAACACTTTCCTACCCTTTCACATATTTAATCAGGTGAAAAAAATAGACTCACACACAACCTACATAACCAGAAATGGCCCATAAGACAGCCTTCAATTATTTCGCCTCAGTATTTGTGTGGACATTGGCATCATGCACCAATGCCAAGTGACAGGGAATAGCTGTTCATGTGCTATGGCAAAACCTATTGCTATCACCCACAGTAGGCCTGTTATCCTTGCACAATGGTGCTTAAACATGCTGTGCTCTCAGAATACAGAGTAAAGACAGAATCAAGGCAATACTTTGCAATGGATATTCTAACAGTTCTTTGACTACTGGGTGTAAAAAAGTGCCACTTCCTGTATAGAGTACTGACATAATCATTTGTCTGAAGATTGCTTTTTTGGACATAACATCAAGGGTTCAAGTCCAGATGTATGTCACATTATGTAATGCACTCATGTGAAATGCAGTGAACTGTGTGGTTAACTAACCACGTCATTCTGGACTGTTAGGTCTGCACTGCAGCACTGACACTTACAAATGATATACAACCAGATACAGCCTTGATGCACATAAATCATCATTTTTTATCCCTCCTGCATTGGAACATTAGGTACTGCTTGTTATTGGCAGTCCACATTGCCCATGCATGACCACATAATAATATCAGTACCATTCATTAAGGTTTACTTATCATCATCATAACCTGATGATTCATGAATGATTCATTGCCCATACTATGTTTCACAAGTGTGTGTGTGCCTCATATACACAAGAAAGGTAAGGTACATGTCACTCTCAGTTCTGCAGTATACATTTAGGACAGCATAGTTGACGTAAGTCATCAGTATGTATGTATGTATTAGTGATCATAACAATGACCTTACTTCATATCAGCAACTGGATTGGCACAAAACCTTCAACATCATAATATCTTCTCTGATACAGAAAGAGACACTGATCCTACCTACACTGCACTGTCAGAATGCAAAGTCAGATTTCTCTACTGGCACTTGCGTTAAGTACTGTGTCCTTTAGATTATGTCAATAGATAGGGTGCTCTAATGTCACAGCAGTCAACTTTTGTGTGTGCTTGTGGAGTTATGCAAATATGCCTTAACTACTGCTATTCACAATGCAGTAGTAGCCTGGAGTTAATTTTACACTGTAGGGTGAATCCACATCAATATCAGACCCTTCTCTCAATATCATCTTGTCTGCAACAGCATACTGATGTCATACTGTATATAGTTCATTCTTGTAATATAAAAGTCAGACTTCTGCAGTGGTGCTTTTCATTAAGTACTGTGTCCTCTGGATTATATAGCTAGATAGGTAAGTGGTTCTAATTGCACAGAAGTTAATGTGTGTGTGTGTGTGTGTGTGTGTGTGTGTGTGTGTGTGTGTGTGTGTGTGTGTGTGTGCGTGTGTGTGCGTGTGTGTGTGTATGGACTTGTGTAAATATGACCTTAACTACTGCTGTTCACATTAGTAGCCTGGGGTTTATTTTACACTGCTGGATCAGTCCACATCAATTTCAGCCCCTTCTCCCAACACCTTCTTCTCTGCAACACCACACTGATGCCATCCTGTATAAAGTGCAGTATCACAATATAAAAGTCAGATTTCTGTGGTGGTGCTTGCATTAAGTACTGTGATCTCTAGATTGCATAGCTAAAAAGGTAGGGGTTCTAATCTCACAGCAATCAACTTGTCTGTGTGATGGTGGGTCCATTCCATCACTGGTGGATTAATTCAACAGGTGTGTTCATTTGACTCACACACATGAGAAACATTTACATGGTTAGATCAATCCAGCATCCCCTTTTCTGTCTGTCCACAAATGCATGCTGTCTGCAACACACTGATAATGTCATCGTTTCAATAATGCAGTCTCACACCACTAAAGTCAGACCTCTCCTGTGGCATGAGCATATACTAAACTGGTTTGTAGATTCTGTCAGTCAATAAGCAGGGAGTTTGAATACAGCAGTGAGACTCTACTGATTGTGTGTGAATGCAAATAAATACAGCAGTATCTTACACCTCTTCGTATTGACTATATTTAGAATTGCACATAGCTGTAGAAGTCATTTTTGCACACACATCCCCTTTGCATGACACAACTTATGTCGTCTTTTCAAATATATAGTGTGGCTCACAAGGAATCAGACCTCTCCTGTGGTGTGTGCATATAATACACTTTTTTGAAGCTTGTGCCAGTATGAAGGTAGGAAGTTCAAATACAGGAATGACTGTCATTTGTGAGTGTATGATTCTTCCTCTTACTGGGCAGAACAGGCTGCAAATACATATATGATGTATATAACAGTGTCGTCTTGCTGTCCAACCACCTTTTAGCATAAACATGAAGGTAATACACAATGGTGATGCTATACATTAAAATGTGCAGTGTCACAGTTGTTAAATAAATCCATATTTGTGTTTGTGTTTCATTCAACTTTCATTAGCCTGTGATGTCAGCTATATAGCTCAAATCCTGGCACTGCTTACAGTCAGTGTACATGTTAACAGTGTATTCACCTACATGTGCTATGTTCATGTGTAGATGTTTCATGTTACAAGAGTTTATTCTACATTTCCATTGTAAAGGCTGCATTGAAGACTAATGCTGTCATTTGAACAGAGTGTTGTTCCATCACAGTTGCAGTGAAGCACCTCTTCAGGACTGAGGACACAAAACAATGTAATGTATGCTTTTGCCTAAGTAAGGCATGTGTTCCAATACAGGATTATATCCACGTTGTACATATTTGTTGTTCAACCATCACAGGGACAACAGCAGGGGGCTACAGGTGTGTTTGGGTATACAGTCCCTATCATCAGGCAATGTTGTCTGACATACTGCAAGATTCTTTCTGAGTAATTATAGGGACATGTATTCCTTGATTCATACACATGACTACAAATATTACAATTCATGATGCATTTATGCCATGGCACATACACTGATCCCACTATAGTAATCATTTTTGTGACTGTAAGGCAAATGTTCCAAACCAGATTAAGTAAATGTAAGCATTTGTGTTTACAACTCTTCTGCAGGAAAGACATCCCCCCAGTTATACTTTGTACATATAGAGTGACAGAGGCCTCACCCTTCAATTTTATCAGATAAAATTATGGGCAAATATAGTACAGCTGATTGAAAGATTTCACATAGGTAGAGTTCAATAGCTATGATAACAGTTCCACTGTGACCAATGTGATTAATAGCCATAATGTTATCTGGAGGAATTGTACAACTTGATGTTAATCGAGCATAGAGATTTATTTTGTGTGATAGTGCTGACATCACACAACAACCATTACATCACGTCAGTCTTATCCCTTGATATGTTACACAAATACATGTGAACATAGCTATGAATTTCCTGAAAGTACACATTTGTTCTGCCAATGTAATGGTGAGAGTGCTACCTTGGCACATGCATTGAGTACTGTGGCGAACCTGAGTGCGATCCAGTTCTTGGGTGTTATGTATACAGACATACAGAGAAGTCATCCTTCATCAAAGAACATTGATATAGGACTGATCACAACTGTGTGCACATGAGCTTACTCATTTAATTGCCATCAGTCTGATGTGCTGATATGACATTCATTTTCAGGGATTCTTTCTTAATTCACACATTACTTTAATTTTTTTTGTGACAATACCCATGGGTCCCTCCTGTGGCATATGCCGACAATATCCAGCTCTGGGAACTGCATTGCATCATGGTGAGAGGTTTGCATCTCTTATCTGGCAGCACAATAACTGTGTCAGGCAGGAGTGCCGTACACACGTGTATTATGTATGTCACACTCTGCTCCCACATTTGTAACACCATGCAAACCTATATATGGGATGAATAACTATTAGAATATTGAGGTGTGTAATATACTGTGAGGGTGATCTTCCTCAAACATATGTTAGACCTATTTATGTGACTAACAGAGTTAATACACAGGTCAGTGTTAATATTGATTGGTTCAATTCTTCCAAAAGGAGATTGTGGCTTCTGAGCCAGTCCTATTTTCAAACATGTTATATTTCTGAAATACATACTGTGCAACTATCTCATTATGTCTGTACTGTCATTGCAAACTGTCATTTCAACTCAGCATGTCAATGACATTCATATATTATGTAATTTGCTTGTGTTAAATGTGAATTTGTGTAAATGTGACATCTTATAATATCATGTCTGCTTTTATTTACCTGCATTTGCTCAGGAATTGTGATCACCATTAATTATTCTGACATACGTATTGCAAAATGTTATTATTCCAAATTTGTCTTTGTGACATAAGCACCTTCATATCAATTATCATACCAGAAATTGAACATTAACCCTCCTGTCTTTGATTTCTGTGCACATTGTCCTCAGTACACTTTTCCTGTCTGGTAACCCATGTGTTGTAATTGCCCTTGCTGTTACACATACCCTCTTACTTATTTCTGTATTCATATGTTTGATTTGTATGCATAGTGCACTCAGTACACTTTCCCTGCCTGTGTACAGCATGTATTATTTACCTTATGTAGGTCTTCATGTTGTTTGCATGAACACGCTTAACAGGTTTGCCCATAGACAAGCCTGTTTGTTTACTGTATGTGCTTGCGCTGCTCAACACAGTTTCCTGGCCACCAACACTGCTGCTGCCCATGTTCATGTTAGACAGATGTGCAGACTGCATATATGATTAGCACTGCTGCTTATCATGCTAACAAACAAACATCTTGCAGGCCTCGTACAAAGCTTACACGATTGTTCATGTATCACCGGATATATCTATATATATCTCTAGCTATCTGTCTATCTATGTATAGTCAACTGTATAATTTGTTGTGACTGTTTTTTTTTTTATCAAATGGTCAGATTAGTGAGAGCTGTTATAGCTGCTCCCACTGGGCCACTGTAGTGCGATCTTGGAGTTGGTATATTTAGGTAGGGGGTGGGGGGGTGAAGCCTCACTTTTTTGGGTTTAGTTTGCTTCCATTCGTATTGTAGTCATTGGTGGCCCAGTGTTTTTTTTTTTCCAGAGTGAAATTGAGACATTCTGAGAGTTTAGCATTTTGAAGTATCAGCATTGACGTCTCGATGATTTGATATATATAACTTAGGAAGTGGAGGAGGAAGAGAATCCCAAACATTTTTTTTTTTTTTTTTTAGTTTTTGTTGTATGTGTACAGGTCTATGTTATGGCTTTGTTTGTTTGTGAAGTGGCAAAAAGCAGCTACTAGCTTCTTAAAGTGAGGTTGTGTAAGGAATGTGCTTAGTATATAAATGCATGCATAGGTATTTTGTGTGTTACTTAGTGGAAATTTTAGTTGGAGAGTTAGTTTCTAGTGTGTGTTGTGTGTCTGCAGTAGTGTGTGTTTCATCTGTTGCTTAAAGAGCTGTGTTTGTGTTTGCATGTTTTTTTTTTCAGTTGTGTGTCAATGACTGGTACTTGCAATGTATGAGTTATTCATCTCTATCTACCTATCTAGTTATTTACTATAACAATAGAGCACTAATGAGTGTGATGAAAAATGCTTCATTCATCTCTCTCTTCCCACTGGGAATGCTCCTGTTCCCTACCTACTTGACCTTCCTGTGAACCCTGACCCTTCTTATCTCTACTTTTATCTCCACTACATTACTTGATATCTTTCTCTTTCTGCCTCCCTCTCACTACATATCTTGGAACTTAAATGTGCACTCTCTCTTATACGTGTTGTTACTTGCCTAACTACTATAACTCCCACAGATAATTAAATATATAATGTTCTACTGTCTCTGACTGTGATAAATGAACTATGTATAATTTTGAAGACTGTTGTATTGTGATTTTAAAAAGCTGATGTACTTTAATTTGTTATTAACACTCTACATGGAGCTTTTCTCCCAGGGCCTCCATTGAAAATGGGCTCATTTTTTGGCCCAGTGGACTCTCCCGATAAACAAAAGGCAAATAAATAAATAAAAATAAATAAACATACATGCCTGAGCTATAGTACAAGTAATGTTATCACCACTCTACTAGCGTCACCATTAATTTACCGCTCTACTTAGTCATCATCATTTGAGGTAATTTTCTACATTGATGGGACTCACCATATTCTTATTTACTGTTGCAGTACGCATCATGGTCAGACAATTTCAAAACCTGAACATAAACATTTGGACTATAACACCCTGTTATTTAGCACAAAAATGGTACAGTAAGGTATTAAGAAGCACTTAAAACACTATGCAGGCCTGTTTGTAGAAGGAGTACTCAGTGCATTATAAGGAAGTAATCCAAAGACCATGGTAGCACTAGAGCAGTATGAAGGCATCAACAAGTACTGGTACGGCTGTCTTGTTGGGTATCAACGCATGCAAATCAGCAGTCCAGCGGTCCGGCTAATGTAAATTAGCCATGTGCTCTGTCCCAGAGCCGTATTTCTATGACTGAAACAGAACAATTCAAATACAATATTTACCGCACTACTTTGGAACAAACTGATGAGAATATGCGGTGTATAAGCATTGCTGTCCATGGCAGCAGCAGGCCACTGTAGCAGGTAGGAATTGTGAGGCTCTGTGTTTATGTGTTCAGATGTGTATGCCCATGTGTGTGCGTGTGTGTGTGTGTGTGTGTGTGTGTGTGTGTGTGTATGTTGGTGAATACGCTGGTATTATCCACTTGCCTGTGTATGAGAAGAAGCTTTTGGCAGAGATTCCCCTGCAGTGGTAGATGATTCCTTCTCTCATGGTTCTGGTGTGCTTCTTGTCCCATTGAGTCCAGGTGCCTATGAGAGAGAAGGTAGTAGTCTTATAATACGGAAAAATAAAGACAAGTAATCACTTCCATTCAAAGTTTAGGTTCCTTTATTAGCAGATGCGTGCAATAATAACTGGTTTACAGGTACTGGAGTTTGCTATAAACATTTAAGGTTTCTCAGCTTGGTGGTGTTTCTCCAACTTCATTCTAAGGTTATGCAAACCCCTTCCAGTTTCCTTGGTTTTAGTGACATATATAATAGGTTTTTATGTGATCCTCTGATCTATTTCTGTATGTATATATATATATATATATACATATATATATATATATATATATATATATATATATATATATATATAAAAGCACTTTACTATCTCAAAAAACTAAAATCTTGAATTTCAGTATCTCGAGACAAAAGTGCCGAAAATGCAGTTGAGTGAAACTGCACTTGCTCGAATTTGGAATGTCGAATCCGTGGTTGTGGTGGTACACTACGTGGGATTTACTGTATTGGTAAGGTGCGGTGTGCTGTGGGATATGGTTTGCCTGCCATTGTGTGGATATGTCTGGAGATTCTGGTAAGTGCTGTTTTTTTAACAGTTTTGGGTAGGAATTTGATTGTATGTGAGTGTGTTGTGAAGGTTTAGGTGTAGGTTAGGTAGGTAGGTAAGAGTGCGAGTGTGTAAGTGTTGAGACTGGTGGTGTTTGTAAGTATGTGATGTGTGTTTGTGCAAGGGGAATATAGAGTATGTAGTGGCGGGTTTAGTGTCTTTGTCTTTTTAGTGCGACCTCGGAGTTAGTATATATAAGTAGCAGGGGTGTGGGGGGGTGCAGATGGGCTTGCCCCCCTGCTTACATCTAGGGTAGGTGTGTGTCTTTGTGCTGTTGTGTATGTGTGTGTTTTGGTGGTTTGTTGTAGTGTGGGGAGGAAGGTGTGTGTATGTTTGTGTGGTGGAGGGTTTATTTAAAAGTCACAATTTTGAATTTTGCTCTTTTGTGGTTTAAGTATTGTGACTGTTCAACTTTATAGTCTCGGGATTCTGAAATTTGAGATTTCAGTATTTCGAGATTATAAAGTGAATCTATATATATATATATATATATATATATATATATATATATATATATATATATATACACACAGGTTATAGGTCACATTAAAGGTGGGAAAAGTTTTGAAATGATTTATTGTGGCCTCATTTTTTATATGACAAAAACCTGGTATTTTAACAGGGGTGTGTACACTTTTTATATCCATTGTATATGCATTAATTATGGTGGATGTTTTTCAGTCATTATATAAAACTACCTTTGGGATAAAAGTTTTATTTGGAGAGGATTCATACATCTGAATTTTCCGGTCTATATTATAACAGCAAATGCTTAAAATAGCGAACGCTGTATAATCGACCCAAAAAAAACAAAATTCCAAACAAACAGAACAGCAATTTCTTTTCCAAGAGAAAAAAAATCACTGGTCTGCAAATAAAAAAAAAACCACAAACACAAAATAAAGTGGGGAGCTTCAACCCCAATACCCCCGATGTGGGGGGCTGTGCCCCCCATACCACCCTTACTTAAATATACCAACTCTAAGATTGCACTACAGTGGAGGAAATGGCAAGGTCCCGAAAATGGCCTAGTGATTTTTTTTTCCCCTGGGAAAAAAATCTCTGTTCCGTGTCTTCGGGATTTTGTCGTTTCGGCATTTAGCTGTTGATCAAACAGCGTTCACTATATTAAGCGTTCGCTTACTTAATAACGAACTAAATTTTCAGAGTGGACATTTTAAAAATGATCATGACATGGAAATTTAGAAAATGGCCTTAGCACTACTCAGAGGTTGAGTGGACAAAATGGAGCAAACAATGGGTTGATAAAACTACATAATGCCTAATACAGAATGTCTTGCAACAGAACCTACTTTCAAGGCATCACAGTCCCAGTAGCCCAAACATCTCAAACATTGATAGTAACGCTAGTATCACCAGGGGTGAGCAGAACATTCAGGAGTTGCAGACTGTTGAAGAACAAAATAAATTAATAATATAATAGTTCACCAAATCACATGAAGCAAGCACAATGCACAAACAAGAAGTTAAAGGGGCATTTCTGCTTTTTAAATGCCTCTCCGCTTAATTTCTCAAAATCTTTTGGGTTTCTAATACCATGATAGAAAGGCACCTCATTACTAAGTCAGAGTATGATTAGAGTTCATGAAATTAGTATTGTTTCAGTCTTAGATGTTAGCCAAGAGTGCCCTTCTCAGCAACAGCAATGTGCCCAGAATTGCCTCCCTCTCTAGTTCATTTGAGGTTACATGTATTTGCAACATATATAAGTATAACTGTAAATTCTTTTTTATTGCATCCATTGCTTGCTACTATTGAAACTGTCTGAGTATCTTTCTTCCATATTGTTCTTATTTCTGCCTGCAGATCCTGGCATTTTATGACTTTGTGTCTCTCTATACATAGGACACTGCAGTTATTGGGTGCAGCAATTTTGATCAATACTTTTGTCTTTTTTTCACGGACTACTTTATCTGGTTTTCTCACACCTATGTTTTGAACTGTTGGTCATGGGTGATCCTATGTAATATAAAATTCATTATTATCTACAGTGCTTTGTGGTTCATGTTTCTAATGCTTCTCAACTACTTCTATATTGTAGTGTTTGTACAATCCCCAACGCAACACTCCTGCTACATTATTGTGTCTTTCAGCATACAGACACTCTGACACGAGTGATTAATGCCCAGGAACAGGATGTCCAGGTGTTTCCAGTTCTTTTTTTACAAAACCTACATTTGTCTGTTTCTCCCACATTTTGTAAGCCAATGTGTACATAGTCCACTATCCTGGGCCATCATTATTGGCCTTTCATCTTTTGGTTTCAATTCATCTCCCCTTAACCATTTCTGCATCAAATCTTGATCAATGTGAGGTTGTTCCAAGAGATTTATGTACATGCACAGGCTTTTTCACTTTTCTTTCCTTGTCATCTAGTTCTTCATCTTATATTATTATTATTTTTTTGTTTTTGTTTTTTTGGAGCATTCAGTTGCTATCTGATTTTTGTCTACTTCTGGTTTGATTTCCATTTCCACCTAACACCAAAATGCTTCAGTTAAACTAAGCAAAGATGCCACCATAGTCTTCTTCATCTCATGTTTTAAAATGTTCACTATGTTTGGATCTGATAAGGTCAGCAGATATGTATGCAGTCCCACAACTGCAGCTCTATACATGTAATCAATTTTAAGGAGGCCCATAAATCCTTCAGTGCAAGGAACTAATCATCTTGTTATAAACTGATTTTTATATATCATTTGATAAGCATGAAACATTTTTTGTTATTGTATCCAGGCGATCCAATAATTTTTGGGTCCATTCAATCACCCCAGAACTGTAAGTTAGAAGAGGAAGAGCAAATTGATCTATAGCTTGGACTATATTCCTAGATGTCAAGGTAGTTTTCAATATTAGTTTTAATCTTCTGGAATATTCCTTACTGAGTTTATTCTTATTTGTTAATGTTTTATTGATGATCCTTCATCTATTCCCAAATATTTATATACTCCTCCTGCTCAGGTTCCTTTATATCACATTCCCAGGTTGATATTTTCCTGGTGCTGCAGTTTTCCAGCTTTAAATGTTGCTTTTGCACATTTATCAAAACCAAATTTCATATATCATCTGAGAAAGTTTTAATCATTTGGAAGTGTGCTTTCATATTCTCATCTGATGAACTATGCAGTTTTAAGTCATCCATAAAAAGTAGGTGAAAATGTTTAAACAAGGTTGATTTCTGGGAGATAAATTGCAACCATAGTCTGATCTGTTAGATAAACAACTTAATGGGTTAAGGGCAAGAAAAAACAGCAGTGGTGACAAAGAATCACCATGAAATATCCCCCTTTGAATTTCTATCCCAGGGATAATAATTTTTATTTTGCCCTTTGTCATGACTCAACTGCAAAGTGGTTTGCCACTGTTTCATGGTCACTGTAATATAATTGATAACTTTTTTTTTAATTTCTCCAAGTCTTTTGGGTTTCTCATACAATGACAGGAATGGACCCCATTCCTAAGACAAAGTATGATTAAAGTTCATGAAATTAGTATTTTTTCAGTCCATACTTCCCAACCATACCGAATTAATCTGTTTTTACAGAGTTTTGGGGTCCAAATGAAGGCACCCCTTCATTTTCAATTTTTTTGCTTTGTTTTCTTTAATTTTTTTGAATTATCATGCTGTTGGAGCTGACATCATCACGTGAGTGATGATGTCAGCTCTGTCAGGGCTACCAGCCACTTGTTACTGTATAACTTAGCCGTTCTTAGTTTGAGAAGGGTAGTGATGGAAATACATTCATTTAACTCTGGCCACTTATTCGCTTGTAAGGTTACCTGCCACCAGAGTTCTCTGTATTCTATTTCCTCCCATAACCCACTCCTAACATAATTTTTCACCTTCTCTAACACAAAAAATGAATAGTGGACTTCATTACATTCCTGTTTGTGTTTGTAAAGGGCATTGGTTTCCTTTCTATTTTGTATATCATGTACATGTTCATATATTTTTTTTCCTCAGTCTACTCTCAGTCTTCCCTATATAAAATGCCTGGCAAACCTCACATTTTGCCAGGTATACCAGGCCGAGACTCAAACAATTACTAAATTCTTTTCCCTCTATAGCCATTTTCCTACTTTTCAAGAAAATAGTTTCCTTGTTTGCAATGTAAGCACACTGCGTGCAATGCCCACATTTAAAAGTTCCATTTCTTCTTTTTCTATTTCTACAATCCAATGCTCTATTCTTTCATTCATTTATTTCTTTGTATAATACCTTGTAATATTTCAGATATTCTATGTTTTGAATTTGTGTCATTTTGACATATATATTGATTAGCTTGCTTTGGAAACTGATGTTAATAATGGTAGAATGGGACAGAATTGTGAGGTAAAGCATTTCCTAGGAAAAGGCTAAACAAAGAAAAAAAAGTAAAAAGTCCTGTCAAAGTGTTATATCAACATGTGGCCAGAAGGTGGTGCTAGTGGCACTTTGATGTCTTCTTACAAGGAAACAAATGCATATATATATATATATATATATATATATATATATATATATATATATATATATATATATATCTATATATCTATAAATACATTTCTTGATATTTATAAATGTTTTTATTAAAGCTTTTTTAAGCTTTTATCAATGTTTTAAGTTCAAATTGAACATTAATTTATGGTTAGGGATGAAGCATCACTTATACAATGGTTTTATTCATATTATGTAGCTTTTTAGGAAAAAGCATTTTACTTAATGGGATTTTTTGAATGTCAATCAAATATGTCAAATAGAAAGAAATGATTGGTTCTGGTGGAATTTGAACTAGTTCAAATACCGTGTTAAGTTACTTGAGCTCACATCTGATGAAGTTTTTTAAAACAAAAACGTATGTGTTCAACATTCATGTTGGTTGGTTTTTATTAATAAAAGAGTTTGATATATCTATGATGTAGTGTGTCTAAATTTATCAGTTTCATGGTGCACTAAGAATATTTAAGAATAGCAGCCTGGGCGCTTTATTGTACACCTTCAGGTTCTACTTTTTTGGATTTATTGGTTTATTTTGGTGGAACGCTTGCAACTTTATTTTGGTTTACTAGTGGATTTGTGCAATGGAAGGCAATATGAGCACAGATAGCACAGGAAGAAACAGCAGGGAGTAGATTGGCCAAACACGCAATTTGGTTGGCCAACTCTCTCAGTTGATTGACTTGCTAACACCACTGAGCCTATCCATGGCTGAATTATTAGCAAAAGCAAATGAAAGGAGGAACCAGGAAGTTCAAAGTGCTGTGGGAGAACGGCTACGTGAAAATGGAGATACTAGTGGCTTTAGTGGTGTTCAAGGAACTACAAACCAAACAAATGGATACAGCGAACATTGTTTCCAGCAAACTCCTGCAGTTTTAAGGCAAAATTATATAAACGGACAAGGGAACACGACTTTGAGCCCTGGCATTCTGTTGGGACAGGAACTAAATGCACCAGGAGCTAGTAAGGAAGTTTATGCAATGGACTTAAAAGAATGGATCCAGGTGAGTTATTCTAAAGACTTTAAAGAAAAAAACAGTAAACCTAAGCTAGCCAATGATACTTTCAAAAATCAACTTGAAAAATTGCAGAAATTATTATATAAATATAAAAGCCTAGACATTGAGAATGGCTATTTAAAAGAATGTATACATGAAAACATTGTCCCTAAGGGGCTATGGATATGTAAATATCCAAACAATGCAGTCCCAGGGAGTGTATTTCACAAATAATTAATTGGTATATTTAACAGATGTGGGTTAGACGTTTTTAAAAAGTATGATCAATGAAAATGAAAGATTGAAAATTAATTTAATGAAAGAAATAGATGTATTAAATGAATATATCAAGAATGATTTGATGTTCACTATACCTGCTGAAAAAGAGAATTACACTAGAATTATGAAAGGAATTGATGAACAGTGTAATGAATTGATAACAAGAAAAGTTAAAAAACTTGAAAGATATTTCCAGGAATATGAGAAAAACACCTGTTAACCTGAACCCAAGGCTGGTTACAGGGCCTGGGGAAATGAGCACAGACATGTTAGAGGGGACAGAGGTTACAACATGTCCCTGAGGGTAGGTGAAGAGGTGTCTTATTTAGATGATTTTAATGACTATCCCCCACTAAGGAGATCCGAAAGGTTGAAAAATAAAAATGAGTTCCAACAACAGCAGCAATATTCAATTTTTTTTTTTGGGGGGGGCAAGAAGGGGGAGGTACTAGAGACTGAGAGAACCAACCGCTCCGACTTAGCAAAGAAAGATTTCACACAAGACATTAACAGCCATTACAGGTTCACCAGGGAGGATTTTAGCATTTATAATTTTAGTAGTATAGAATTGCAGAAGGAGCACTTTTATTGTTATCTAAAGGCAACGAATATATACCCCTAAAAAAGGGGGATCTAACAAAGACACTGTTGGATGTCAGAACTTTTACAAGAAAAAATAATTTATAGATATTTTTTAGCCAGCAAGGTCCTTATATGACAAAAAGCTTAGTAAGAAAAAGTGTATTCAATCCCCCCTTCATTCACAAATTAGAAATTTTGAGAATTTAGTTGAGAATAAAATCAGAAAAAACTTTGAAAAGGTGAAATATAGGAGTAACCTTAACACAGTAAAAAAATATGTGTTGAATGAATTAAGAAAAGATGTCAATACTAGAGAGTTATGAAACCGGATAAAGGTGGTGGAACAGTTTTGATGGATGTATTGACTTATGAAGGCAAGATGAATGAAATCCTAAGGGACCCTGGGAGGTATTCAACTATTTCAAAAAATAAAATCAACATAGCTTATCATAGAATCGATATGGCATTAGAGGGGTTAGTGATGGATGGTCTAATAGACAACAAAACACATGGGTACGTAAGGGTGGAGAAACCAAAGATAATACCAACAATATTTGATATACCTAAAATACACAAAAATGGTTTTGATCTACCCTTAAGGCCCATTGTGTCAGCAGAGGGATCAAAAACCCTACCCCTAGCTAAATATATAGATTCAAAATTGAAGATCGTTTGGTTAAAAAGGAAAAATATACTCAGAGATTCCTGGGATTTTCTCAGAAGTGTAAAGCAAGAGTTATATAAAGAAGACATGAAGTTTCTCACTATTGATGTAATAGATTTATTTTCAAGCATTCCACATGAAGAAGGTTTGGCATTATTGGAAGAATTAATATTTGATGATAAGATTTTGCCACACAATGAATGCATAGTAATTTTGCAACTAATGGACTTAGTTGTGAAACATAACTACCTTTACTTTACAGGTGAATATGTTCATCAAATAAAGGGTGTAGCCATGGGTGCAGCCTGTGCACCAACATATATGAATATAGTTTTGGCAAAATGGGAAGAACAGCAAGTTTTTGGTTCTATTTACAGCAATAAATGACTGTTATATAAAAGTTTTTGGACGATATTTGTATTTTTTGGGGGACATCTGAGGAAGATATTCTTGAATTTATGAAATTCTTAAATAATAGTACTAATTTTTGTAAAATTTACATACAAAATAGAAAAGGAAAATGTAGATTACTTAGATGTAGTGATTTATAAGAAAGACAATAAGTTTAATTTTAAGGTACATAGGAAAACTACATATTCGAATTTCTATTTACACTAAAATAGTGATCATCCAATGCATCAAAAGAGAAACTTGGTTAGGGGACAATATAGAAGGTCGTAATGAATGACATTCAAGAATGAGGATTTCCTAGAGGAAATGGGATTTTAAAACCAAATGTTCAAAGCAAGGAAGTATCCGGACACTTTAATTGAAAAGGTAGGGAAAGAAGTATTAGACGGAAGACTTGAAAAATTCAAACCCATATTGGGGATTAATAAATAAAACAACAGGCAAGGTGAATTAGAGGAGAACTTCAATAGAGCTTTAGTAATCGAATACAATGCAAGTGCTACTCTAGTTAGGAATATTATAGACAAAGAATGGGACAGATTTATATCTATTACAGATTTAGAAAAAATAAATAAAGAAAATTTGAAGGTGGTATACAAAAATTCCTTGAGCATTAAAAATGTATTAGAAAAGAATAGAGCATTGGATTGTAGAAATAGAAAAAGAAGAAATGGAACTTTTAAATGTGGGCATTGCACGCAGTGTGCTTACATTGCAACCAAGGAAACTATTTTCTTGGAAAGTAGGAAAATGCTATAGAGGGAAAATAATTTAGTAATTGTTTGAGTCTCGGCCTGGTATACCTGGCAAAATGTGAGGTTTGCCAGGCATTTTATATAGGGAAGACTGAGAGGAGACTGAGGAAAAAAAATATATGAACATGTACATGATATACAAAATAGAAAGGAAACCAATGCCCTTTACAAACACAAACAGGAATGTAATGAAGTCCACTATTCATTTTTTGTGTTAGAGAAAGTGAAAAATTATGTTAGGAGTGGGTTATGGGTGGAAATAGAATACAGAGAACTCTGGTGGCAGGTAACCTTACAAGCGAATAAGTGGCCAGAGTTAAATGAATGTATTTCCATCACTCCCCTTCTCAAACTAAGAACGGCTAAGTTATACAGTAACAAGCATTATTTTAGAACCAGTGTCTAAAAGGTTCAACAAGTATAAACACTTTTTATGGAAAAATTTGGTTTTAATAGATGTGTCACTATGCATCAATTGCAAATCTGTTTCTAAAAAATGTGGTTTAATCATTCATTCATTTATTCTATGTTTTGAATTTGTGTCATTTTGACATATATATTGATTAGCTTGCTTTGGAAACTGATGTTAATAATGGTAGAATGGGACAGAATTGTGAGGTAAAGCATTTCATAGGAAAAGGCTAAACAAAGAAAAAAGTAAAAGTCATGTCAAAGTGTTATATCAACATGTGGCCAGAAGGTGGTGCTAGTGGCTCTTTGATGTCTTATAAGGAAATATATATATATATATATATATATATATATATATATATATATATATATATATACATTAATACATTTCTTGATATTTATGAATGTTTTTATTAAAGCTTTTTTTAAGCTTTTATCAATGTTTTAAGTTCAAATTGAACATTAATTTATAGTTAGGAATGAAGTATTACTTATAAAATGGTTTTATTCATATTATATAGCTTTTTAGGAAAAAGCATTTTACTTAATCGGATTTTTTGAATGTCAATCAAATATGTCAAATAGAAAGAAATGATTGGTTCTTGTGGAATTTGAACTAGTTCAAATACCGTGTTAAGTTACTTGAGCTCACATCTGATGACGTTTTTTAAAATGAAAACGTATGTGTTCTACGTTCATGTTGGTTGTTTTTTATTAATAAAAGAGTTTGATATATCTATGATGGAGAGCGTCTAAATTTATCAGTTTTGTGGTGCACTAAGAATATTTAAGAAAAGCAGTCTGGGAGCTTTATTGTACACCTTTAGGTTCTACTTTTTTGGATTTAACAGTCTGCGTATCCTTCTTCCCCATTGCCCTCATTTCACCCTGTAAATCCTGGTATTTTATGACTTTGAGTCTCTCTCTCTCTGTACGTAAGAGGCTGTAGTAATGGGGTGTACCAATTTCAATGATTGATGCTACTTTTGTCTTCTTTTCATGGTCTACTATATCTGGTTTCTCACATCTATATCTTTTGAACTGTTGGTAATGGGTGATCCCATGTGATATAAACTCCATCATTTTCTATAATGCTTTGTGGCTCATGTTACCAATGTTTTTCATCTACTTGAATATTATAATGTTTGCACAATACCCAACGTAGCAGTCTTGCCACATTATTATGCCTTTCAGTATACAGTCCTTCTAACCAGCACAAGATGTGCAACTGTTTCCAATTCTGTTTTACAAAATCTACATTTGTCTGTTTCTCCCACATGTTCAATGGAGTTTATAAACCAACGTGTACATAGTCCTCTGTGTTGGGCCACCAATATTAACCTTTCATCTTTTGGTTTAAATTCACCTCTTCTTACCTATTCCTGCATCCGATCCTGACTGATATGAAGTTGTTCCAACAGTTTTTTGTATCTATGCATTTTCCACATTTCTTGCCTTCTCATCTGATCCTTTACCTTATATTCTTTCTTTTGTTTTTTGGCACATTCAGTTGCTGCCTGATTTTTATCTACGTCTGGTTTGATTTCCATTCCCGCTTGACACAGATATGCTTCTGCTAAACTAACCAGGGAAGTCATCTTAGACTTACTCTCATCATGTTTTAAAACTTTCTCTATGCTTAGAGTCTCCTACAAGTGCAGATGTATACATGTAATCAATTTCGAGAAGGTCCATACCTCCTTTAGAATGGGGAATATATATATAGTCTTAGTATATACTGATTTTTATAAATCATTTGATAAGCATAAAGCATTTTTCTTGTCTTTGTATCCAACAGATCCAATGCCTTTTGGGGCCCATCAATCAAAAAACTATAAGTTAGGACAGGAAGAACAAATTGGTTTATAGCTTGGACTTTATTCCTAGATATCAGAGCTGTTTTCAGTATTAATTTTAGTCTTCTAAAATATTTCTTACTAAGTTTTATTCGCATTTGGTCATGTTTTATTGTTGATCCTTCATCAATTCCCAAATATTTATACACTCCCTCTTGCTCAAGTTCTTTTATATTACATTCCTGTCCAGGCTGATGTTTTCTTGGTGTTGCAGCTTTCCTGCTGTAAAAGTTGTTTTGCACATTTATCAAGACCAAATGACATTCTTATATCATCTGAAAAAGTTTTGACCACTTGCAGTTGTGCTTTCAGTTCCTCATCTGATGAACTATACAGTATTAAATCATCCCCAAAAAGAAGATGTCTTTACACTTCGTTCTTTTCTGGGAGCCAAATTGTGCAATGGCCTAATCTCTTAAGTAAACAGTTTAATGGGTTAATGTAATTGATCCATGTAGGGTGTATCTTAGTCATTTTTAAGCACTCTTTTCTCTTTGAATGAGGGATACTGTCAAATACTTTTTTGCAGTCTATCCATGCCATGCTTAGTTTCTTCCCCTTTTTAGTGTCCTCCATTATGGCTTTATTTAACAACAAATGACCCTTTATTCCATATGACTCTTTCTTGCTACCCTTTTGTTCTATTGCCATGATTGAGTTTTCTTCTAAATGGCTATAAACTCTGTTGGTATTAATTCCAGTGTAAAGTTCATACATTGTTAAAAGGCAAGTTGTTGGTCTATAGTTTTTAGGATAGCTGGCAAGTTCACTCTTAAGGAGGAGTATTGTTTTTCCTGTTGTTATGCAAGTTGGTGTCTACTTGGGGTGTGCATATAAGTATTTCTTACTCAGGGATAAATCTTTTTGTAAAAATGTTAATACTTTTAGCCAGAAGTTTGGTACTGCATCTAGACCAGGAGTTTTGATAAATGTATGGTGTCTCTTATACATTGGTAAGCACTCCTTTATTCATGAATGTGAGATGCTGTTAAATGCTTTTTTGTAATCTATCCATGTCATACTTAAATTCATCCCTATTTTACAATTCTCTTTTATGGTTTTATTTAGCAACAAACTATCCTTTGCTCCATATGACATTTATTTTGTTACCCTTTTGCTCTATTGCTGTGATTGATGTTTTTCTAAATGACTATAATCTGTCTGCATCAATTCCAATATATAATTTGTATATTGAAGGGAGGCAAGTTATTGATCTATAGTTATTAGGATGGCTTGCAGTTTCAATGTTAAGGAGGAGTATCTTTTTTCCTGTTGTTAACCAGGTTGGTGTCAGTTCAGGATTTACATATAAATAATTCTAATGCAAGGCTAAATCTTTGTGTAAAGATGTTAATAACGTTAGCCAGAAGTTAGGTACTAAATCTGTGTCTGGGGGTCTGGGGTTTACCACTTAGGACCTTTTCTTAACTTTGTCTCAGTTTCTGTTTGGCTGTTACTCCAGCCCATTACATATCTTCTACATTAGCACTCCTTACTGTTTTTTTTAATTCTTCTATCCATTCAGCATCTTTGCTATGTTCAATGGAGGCTTAACAAATATTTCTCCAAAATTTGTCTATTTCTTCTTTTTTGGTGGTGTTTTTATTCCTTTTGCTTTGTTTCCCAATTCTCTGTAAAACCTTTTGGGGTCTTCAATGAATTGCTTATTTTGTACTTTTTCTTTGTATTTATCTGCATATTTTCTTATTTTTTTCTGCTTGTGCTGGTATTTTTAGTTTGTTACTGGCAATAGTGTATGATAGCTCCTGATCTGTTTTGATACTGTGCATTGCTTTTACCACATCTGTCTTTCTAAGTATTTTTGGTGATCTGTTCTCTTTTCTATATTTTCGCTAATAGTGATACTTCTCATAATAATTGCTTTATAGTGTTCTCTGATCGATGTTTCCATGGTGGCATTCCAATTGCTCCTTTCTTTTCCTTTGTTAGTCTATGTTTTCGTGGCGACACTCTACCCATTATTATTTCAGCGGCACAATAGTATATTCTATTTATTTCTGTTATGTCACATGCATTTCTCTTAATAGTCCATATTAATTTGTTCATTTGTTTACCAGTCTTCTAACATTTTGGGTCTTATTTACTTTCTGTAATCTATTTCTTTTATCCATCTTAATATGTCTATCCATCTTTATTAAATCAAGCAGGTCTTCCCTTAGATCATTTTCTTCTGGACTGACAGCATCTTCTTTGCTTTCTCTTTACTGTAAATATTCCACAGAAATGTCCAGAGCATCTTCCAGTGACATATCCTATTTAGTTGTGTCCTGCATCATCTACTGCTTCTTCATCTGGGAGCCCATTGACCCATCACTCCGTAACATTACCTGCATCAGAGTCACCACTGTTTTCTGCTCCTTCCTTTGCCACACAACTTCAGTTAGCGCTTTATACCAGTCTCTTGCTGAAGGCTCCTGTCGCTTGTCTCTCTCTAACATAGATGAGAAGCAGCTGGGAAATTTCATTTCGATGCTTTAATACATAGAAACACATCAGGATGGATAGCAGCATCATAAAATACAAAAGAACTGGCTAACAGACAGACCTTACATACTTACGTGCTTACATCTCAATAGCTTACTACAAAATGGCAGTCAGACTTTCATGTGATCAGTACTTACACACTTGTGCAAGCCCTTGGATAGCTTCTTAAAGGTACATGCACACACATTGATCTACATAAAAAGATTGCCCTTTGTTAAAGACATGCATTAATATAGACATTAGAAACAAAACACAATGTTCATGTCCAAGTTGCTTTGTATCTGCTACAGGGTTTAAAGATGTGACCATATATTGTAACATAATAATCTAGACTAAATTTAGCAACAGGGACAGTCTTCGGTGCACAACTCGTATCAGGAAATTCTGGATTAATCACAGGAATAGGAATGTCCTCTGAAACATCCTCTAGAATTGGAACACTGGAAAATTCACTCTGAGATAAAGAGTCTTTCTCACAGGCTAAGTGCTTTGGTATAGGCTCAAACACCAGCAGTAAATGTTTCCGATTCTGTCCAATGTCTGCTCCTTGTGATTCCACAAAGTATGATATTGGTACTGGATTAATATTATTTATGACACCAATCCAGTCATAACCTCTGGACATTTGCATCCTTACCACTTCACCTTCACGAAATGGATTGAGCAGTTTGCTGGTCTTATCGTAGTAGGACTTTTGGGTTAAGCGCTTCTACAACAGATTGGTTTTCACTGACCTGTTGTTCTTGACACATGGAACCAACAATTGACCTCTGATTGGTAATGTGTTCTGGTTTGTCTCAACAGAAGTCTCTGAGCAGGTGAACCAAGACTTTTATCATGAGGAATATTTCTGAGATTCAAGAGATTCAAGAAAACATGAGTCTCATCTCATTTTGATTTCTCTAAACTGTTTCACACTTTGAACTGCATGCTCTGCCAAGCCATTTGAATGTGGGTACTCAGGACTACTTGTGACATGAGTAAAGTCCAATTCTTCAGCAAATCTTTTGAACTGTTGGCTTGTAAACTGCGCGCCATTGTCAGAAATAACTTTGTACAGACTACCATGTCCTGCAAAATAACGCTTCATCTTAGTAATGACTGTACTAGATGTTAGGTTAGGAAGTAGGTCAATCTCAAACCAATTGGAGTAAGAGTCTACTAACACCAAATAATGTTGACCATTCCACTCAAAAATATCGACTACTGTCGACCAAGGTAGTTCCAGAATCTAGTTTAGCTGAAGTGGTTCCTTCTTTTGATGTGGCTTAGTACTATTACACATGGAACAAGATGAACATGCTCTGTCAATGTCTTGTGACATAGAAGGCCAAAATACTAGTTCTCTCACTCGCCTTTTGGTAGAGTCAGTACCTGGGTGACCACAATGCACAATAGTAATGTACTCTTGTTGCAAGGACTTTGGAACAATTACTTTAGGACCTTTCATAATGATACCTTTGTCAGACAAAACAAAATTGCATTTCTTGAGGTAAACTAGATTGCTTTGACAGCCATCCTTGATCGATAAAGTGGTTGAACCTTTGTAAAACTGGATCTGTGGCTGTGTGATCTCTCAGCTCATCCAGATGTGTGGAAGAAAAAATTCTCACTTCCATGACTTCATAATCAAGGTTCTCATTATTGTGCTGTTCAGTGGTGTTTCTGGGTGATCTGGATAATGTATTCGATAGATAAATAAACTTGCCTTTCTTGTAGACAAGATTAAAATTATACTTTTGCAATTTCGGCATCATATGTTGAAGTTGGGCTGGAGCTGAATGCATAGGCTTTCTCAAGATAGCGACTAAAGGTTGGTGGTCTGTTTCAATCTGGATAGGTCTACCATAAATATAATCATGGAACTTCGAACATGCAAACACAATTGCCAAAAGCTCTTTCTTGATCTGGGCATACTGCATCTCAGTTTAGGTAAGAGATCTCGATGCATAGGCGACAGGTTGATCCATTTGTAGAATGACTGCACCAAGACCAAATTTCAAAGCATCACAGGAAAGTGTAACTGGCTAGTGAACATCATAGTATCTGAGAGTTGGTGGACTAGCAATTCTCTGTTTCAGGACTTCAAATGCTCTTTGGTGTTGCTCTAACCAAGACCATGATGCATCTTTAAGTGTCAGCTCTCTTAGCGGTGTTGAAAGTTGGCTCAAGTTTGGAATGAACTTGCATAGGTAGTTGACCAGGCCAAGAAAACATTGCAGGGCTTGAACATTGTCTGGTGCCGGCATCTCGAGAATGGCTATATGTTTAGAAGGGTCTGGTCACAGGCCTGAACTAGTAAATAAATGACCAACATAAGTGACTTTTTCTAGCCTGAATTTGCATTTCTGTGTGTTGAGCTTAAGATTCAATTGACGGGCCCTTTTCAGAACTTTTCCTAGGTTTCTGTCATGTTCAGCTTCACCATGGCCTCCTATTAGTATGTCATCCACTATCATAAAACAAGGATACCCAGAAATAACTTTCTCCATTACACGCTGAAAGACTTCCCTTTCAGAATTTATCCCACATGGCATTCTCAAAAATCTGCACCTGCCAAATGGAGTACTGAACGTAGTGAGCAATGAGGATTTTTTGTCAAGTTGAATATGCCAAAATGAACTCTTTGTATCTAAGACAGAAAAAAATGTAGCATTTGGCATCAAGGCTGCAACTTATTTGACTGTGTACGTTAGATGGTGAGGTCTTTTTAGTGCTTTGTTCAAATCTCATGGATCAATACATTTACTGATGTCATCTGAGCTTTTCTTATGAGCTACCACCATGGAAGATACCCATTCAGTTGGTTCTGTAACTGGACAAATCACACCTTGTTGCACCATTTTATCTAACTCGGCTTTGACTCTGTCCTGCATGGCTATTGGAACTTTACGTGCTGGCCTGATAACTGGACTGAGCTCTGGGTCTAACTAGATGGAATACACAACTGGAAGTTTGCCTAGCTTGTCTTCGAACAGATCAGCATAGGTGGAAAAATGTACTGGGCAAAATTAGAGTAGTGGTCTTTTAAGCTAACTTAGTGGACTTCCATATTAAATGAAAGTAGTCCCATTTTCAAACTGTCTCTGAGGCCTAATAATGACTGGACATGCCTCTTGACCACATTAAATAATAAACTGTAGCATTTCCCAGCAGAGTAATATAAAAGCACTACTGAGCCTTCAATCTGAATTTCTTCATCTCCATAAGCAACAAGCTTTGCACACCTTGCCAAATCAAGCCTTTCACCATTACACACTCTATCAAATGTTTCTGTTGGCATAACATTGCACTTAGAACCTGTAGCAACTTTGAGCTTTATAGGTTTGCCATTTGTCCGAACAGTGCAAATCAATTGATTTGTTCCCCTTAAATCTACTGCATTGACTGTTTCATGAAGCAAGTACTGACACACCATCAACATAAAGAGAAGGGTTGTAGCTCTCTAAACTGATCGACACATTTCTTAAAATGTTCCCCCTTAATAAAAGAATGTGAGCCTTTTGATTTAAAAAAACTTTTGAAATTATTACATTTATTGCATTTGTGGGACTACTGACCAAAAGCTAAACATTTTTCCCTTTTATATTCATGACTTCCACCACAGTTACGATAGTTGGCAATGAAACTAGGTTGGAGCCCATACTTTGAGTTTGCTGGCTCACGCTTATGCTTCACTGAGACTGTGCGAACTCTGGAATTTGCTGGACAGTTTGGGGGGTTATCAGTGGGTGCTGCAGGGGCTATAGTGGCTGCAATGTGCTTGGGCCTGTTTCTTTTAACAATGTGCTGCATACTATTAACATGAGCTTTATCACTGTGCCTTCTAGAGCTGCTTTCATTTGTAAGCATATTTGTGTGCTTTTCTTTGAGCTGGTATATCTGACAAATCTCAAGGGCATTATTCAAAGTTAAATCACTGTCACAAAGCAACATCTTTCGAACAGCATAATCTTTTATATGATGTGAAAGTTTCACCAGGTTTTTTATCCCTTGTATAAAATAAGTGCCTTTCCATTATAACATTTGTCTGGGGGTTACACATTTCTCTAAATTTATGTTTCAAGCACTCTGGGGCCTCCCTTGACTCAGCCTGTACAACAATATGATGGTTTTCCCCCTCTCTGGTATAGATAACAGGTGCATACACAAATGAACGTTCCCTTTCTATGGCTTCTGACCCTGCTAAGTTAAGCAGAATAAATGCCTTTGCACAGTTATTTTTATCAGTAAATGCAGCTTGTATGAAAATGTCATACTCTTGCTCAAACCCTCTTCAATTTTCAGCAATATTATTTTCAAATACAAGTGCACTGGGTTTTTGAAATCTGTCTGCCATGCACACAAAGTATGCACAAACACACTGAAAATATGGCCCTTCTCTTTATGTTACAAACAAATTGTGCTGTGAGCTTATCATAACATTCAAAAGCACAATAAACTCTCCGAAATACTGTACTTTGCTAAACATGCTCTGTAGTGGCTGTAATCTGTGAAATAACTTTACTGTAACACTGCACAAACATGTGAACACTTTATATGCTTCTGATAACATGGATATCTTTGCTTAATTCGAAAAATACATGCTTTGTAAATATGCGGTCATTTCCCCTTATTTTATTAGTTTTATGCAATTTGTACTTTATTTCAAACATTTTCCATACTAATTTGAATATTTTTATCAATATCGTACATATTGGTTTATGTGAATATCATTTAGAATGTTCTGCATGCCTCATTTCATATTTTACAAATAAGAAATAGTGCTGAGCAAGTTTTAATATCTGAATTTGTTTCTGACTTGTTTTACAAAGTATGCACATTGTAGGGATAATTCAGTCTTGTATATTCCACCAGTTCCAAGCAAGTGCTTTAAGTCATTTTAGTCAAACCTCTTCTGGTACCATGTCCCTTTTTTAGAAATGCCACTTCTGATACCATGTTCCTTGTCTCACTCTAACACAGATGACAAGCAGGTGGGGTATTTCGTTTAGATGCTTTAATACATATAAAGACATCAGGATGGATAGCAGCATCATAAAATATAAATGGACTGGCTAGCAGACAGACCTTACAAACATACATCTCAACTGCTTACTAAAAAATGGCAGTCAGGCTCGCACGTGCTCAGTATTTATACACTTGTGGAAGCCCTTGGATAGCTTCTTAAAAGTACATACACACACATTGATCTACAGCTCCAAAGCTTCACTCTGTGACAAATCTTTTTCAGATGTATCCTGCTTAATCTCGGGAAGCAAGATTCCATCATGTTGTGACTTTGCCTGTGTTGGATTCTCAACACTAAATCCTTCACTTTGAAGATAATCCATAACTTCACTTTCTGTTTAACTTCTTCATTATTAATCCTTTTCTCCATTCCCTCTTCGTTTTCTTATTCTTTGTATTGTGACATTTTTCCATATCTGAATTCTTCTGCTTGTATTTCTCTTCAAATATCTTTGGAGCTGCTTTTTTGCATTGATTAGTTTGGCTTTCTCCTTTACACAAATATCACACCATACCAGATCTATTTTTCTTTCCCATGTCCATGTTTCCTTTTTATAACGTTCAAAAATTTCTGGGTTTTGTTCTTTATATTTTTTCACTTCCTCAGTTGCTTCTTGTTCCAGACTGCCCAACGTTTCTCCATCTATGTAATGTTTTTCATGGATCTGTTTTATTAATGAATGCAAATTTGATTGAAACTTTGACCATTTTCATGTGCAAGTATTTTTCTTTCCTCTAATACTATCTTAATATATTTGACTATCTTCGATCTGGAAATTCTGGGCTTCTTGCATAATAGGAACAATATACAATTCCCTCCTTATCCTCAATAATCCACCTTGTCATCTTTGTGTTTTTTATGGACTATTGCTTCCTTCCACCACAGGGTGGCCATTCTGACACAGACCCTGGTCTAAGTCTGTTGTAGGAATGTTTCCGTGTCTTGAGGATTTTACACTGCTTTTTTTTCAATCTCGGCACCAGTGTATACATTAGGATCTGGCAGATTTTCATCCTGAGACCTGTGCACCCAGCTGTCTTTTTCATTCTTTAATCTGCCTTTCCTCAATGATATATAAAATGCAGTCTATATATCAGTGTTGTTTTGGTGAGATTTTATAAAAACAGGGTCCACCACATGAAGGTGCTCACCAAGACTTGAGGATGCATTCATTTTCAGCTATATTACTCTCCTTTTCTTGCCAATGTCATCTCTCCATTCGGACCTCCTACTCTCTCTTTTCTTGCTGATTTCATTTCTCCATTCAGACCCATATCTCATTTGTAAGCATGCCTATTGTGTATACTGTGCTGTGTTTCTAGCCACAATCATTTCTATGAGTGGAATTTATTTGGCAATACATGCAATTCTGACACAGAAAATATTGCAGACCAATCTTCTTGAAAGGCATCAAACTTCACTAAAGATACAAAGCAATCATTGGTGCACAAAATAAATAACAACTACGACAAATGAACCAAAACTACCTGTTTCCCTGAATACATCAGCAGCTGCCATATCTAGTTCACACTGCTCAAAATGAGTGCCAAACCTGTTCTGAATGTGCCTTAAATAATAGGCAACATTGCTTCATATCCATTCACTAACTATACATAATTTAGAGTTGTCCTACCATAACTCACCCCCCTCTAATGGAGCTCTTAAATGTTGCACTCTAGCTTCCAGTTGTTGCAACCTGAACTTTTTATTATAATCAGGTCATGTCCTCACATTTCAAACAAATGTTCATGTGATCTGGAATCATAAGGGTTATAAAAGAAGGGTAAATGGCAAACTGTTGAATGCAAACTAATCTTTATAGAGTGGCAGTGTCCAATAGATTCTAGGTCTTAAACAACAAACACAGTAAATATTTATTTTGTAATATTTTGTGAGCAACTTACAGTATCTCAGTAACCTCAGGCTACAAACATACCGTCTACATTATTTTGTTCATTCACCTAGGACCTTTTAGTTGAGGATATGCTGTTATATCTGTCACCTGGTTGTTGAGGTATTTGGAGAAATCTGGCAATTATGATGATATAAATAAACAACACCACCTAATAGTTCTTTATATGTACTGGACAGAGCCTGAGTATCATTGTAGTTACGATTCCTGTCATGTTAACTTTAACATGAAATCTTTCTGTAGGTTGTATGTGACATGGTTTTGGAATTATTACTGCCTAGATGAATAGGCTGTATTAGAGGCAGGTAGGACATAACTAGAGAAACACCTGGAGGCATTGCACCTCCTCAGCTTGTCAACTTTAATTTAATGAGCTGGTGGTCTCCCACCGCAAAATACTGTTAGCCTTGCTAGAAAATAAAACTCATTCCTAAAACTGAAGAACTAGTAATTAGGATTCATGAAGAAGTACACTTACATATACTCTCCTCAAAAATTCACAACGGAGGCAATATGAAGAGGTTTCAGAAATAAGAATGACATAACTGCACATTGGTAAATAGCACAATGAAATCAGTTTAACACAACCCGAGGTGGATTAGGCATCTATGAGTGCTGGTGTACCCTGAGATTCATTAACAAGTGTGTACGCTTCGCTCTAAGCCTACATGATTACTTCGCATTAGCATGATGTGCAGCAGTGCTCATCGAATATTCATGTTGCAAAGGAAGCTACAGGTTTACTAGCACCTTTTTGTGGCTAAAACAAGGGTTAGTGTACATGAATATGTGCACAGACGCATGAGCACACAGTGTAAACAAAAGTTGCTGTCTATTGGCAAACCTTAGTGAGCGAGCACTCATCAACAGCTAATACAAGGCAAAGGCAAGTTTACTGAAACACGTAAGACATGGGAAATTTAAACATCAAAACTGTGCTCATATGATGGGATTAGTGCAGAAATGAGAAGCAGGGTAGGCTAAACAGGGAAAATGCAACTCAGATACTTAAAATGTGATTATTTCAAAAAGCATTTTAAACATAATTTTATACTGATTTAATAACAATTAATCTTGTTAACTTTATTGAATTAAGTACTTAAATAAAAATGGACATGCTGACAAAGGATGTTAGAGCAGCACATAGCAACAGTGCAAAAAAGTAGTGAAAATGTGATATGAATGTTAATAAAATGCTAAGTTGAGATAATAACAAGGACAGTACATACCACATCAGGTTGATGAAGCCACACGCACAACACCTGCCTCACATAGTACACAACACAGATATACACTAACATATGCTGAGGCACATAAAAGCAATCTTCCTAAACAATAAAGATAACCTAAATCACCCATTATCAAAGCTATGCCTCAGCAATCCAAAAGGCACTCAGAAAAAAACACCACCTAACACCACACAAACTGTCACTCTCAGTGGAGCCCTAAACACTAAGCCCCTAAGGCAAGCAAACAGACTTCCCAGGACTCTTGTCATATGAGACTCCATTGGAAGATATAGTGATAACCCTCTAACCCGGCTGAACAAGGAGAAGATACCTGTTATTTGATTATCTGGAACTAGGATCCACCAAATCGCACACACATTCAACTCATTACTCTACAGGTACCAGTATGATTCCATCAGAGTCCATGTATGTGTAAACAACTGGAGATGTAACTCCCTGGGCTATATTAAGAGAGTCATTACAGAGCTTTCAGACTATGTTTTCTTAGGCTGGTATGAGCCTGGCACTGAGCAGCATATTATCATCACAGAGAATGATGCCACAATACGAGTAAAAAATGATAGATTTCAACTACTGTCTGCCTTTCTGGGGTCATTCTAAGGGGATCCACTATTTGCCAGGTTGTGAGGACATGGTTAACAGACCACATTCCTTTGCCAAGGATAGTCTGCATCTTTCCCTTCTAGCCTAGATACTGGCTAAGGCTTTGTCCATCCCCACAGTGCCTTTTTTAGGCAATGCCAAATTGACAAACCTATGGAAATAGCAAAATCAACTCAAAGGAACCTCAAATGTTAATGCTCAGTGCCAGGAGCCTAAATAAAAAACAACACTCCCTCCAAGCCCTCCTCACATTCAGAAATATAAACATCTATGCAGTTGACGAGAAATGGTTTAAAGCAACGGACAGTTCCCAGGCAGTGCAAGGTTTCAGTACCTTTCACACTTTTAGACCAGTGGCTGCACAGACAAGGGCTAAAGGTGGAGGTGTCTTAATATACATCAGTGACAAGCACACCTCTAGGGTGAGCAAACAGGATGACGCTCTGGAGTTCCTCCATGTGCAGATCACCATAGACAAAATCCTGTACCACATCTTAGCCAAGCTATATGTCACCCTCCATGTCCCATGAAGCTCACAATGCATACCGGGACCTACTGGAGACACTTACCATTCCACTTAACACTGTACTCATGGGAGACTTTAATTATCCCTCTATAGATTGGGAATCCTACACAGTCTCAAATCTACATGCACAGAGATTACTGAAATTCATAAATACAAACAACATTGACCAAATAGTGAATACTCCCACTAGAGGCTCCAACATATTGGACCTTGTGCTCAGAAATATGTGAGAACACTGCACCCCCTCCTCAGATGTCTTGTCCTTCCCAGTAAGGGCTGATGATAAAGTTGTCTCCTTCAAAATCAAAATCAAATTCATAATCCCACTAAAACCAATTAATAGTTAGAACTATTCCAAGGCAAATTACCTGCTATTAAGTGATGATTTGTCAAAGTCCAATGCCTCTCCAAACCCCAAGAACATACCAACCTATGCTGAATTGCTCTCAGAAGTTCTGTACAACCATGTCAATAGCTGCATAGAGGCTGCAGTACCTACCAGAAGTAAGCCCAGAACTAGCCCCAGAAACAAACCACCCTGGTGGCATCCCAAATTGAACAGGGCATACAAGAAAAGGAAAAAAAATATGGCAAAAATCAGGAAGGGCAATTCCCTTAAAGATAAAACCTCTCATCAAAGTAAATAGGAAACTAAGAGGGCAAATTAGTTCAAGCAAAGCCAACTTTGAGGTTAAGATATCCTCCCAGGTGAAAGATAACCATAAGGCCTTCTACAGCTATGTCAGAAACCTGACAAGAAGCACACAGCAATGTGCTGAACTGGTGGTTAATGGTGCCACATTCATCAAGCTTGGTGATATAGCAAACCTGTTAGAGGACAAATTCAGTTCCAACTTTACCCTCCCCACCACCGCAACCATCCCCCGGTAATACTCTCAAACATAATTCCTCCAAATAGGGAGCATGTACTGGCTGCACTCACTAAAGCCAAAAACATTGCCTCAATCCCAAGATGGCTCCTGAATAGTCTAAAGTATGACATATCAGGATCCCTAGAGTCATTATTTAACTATAGTCTTAAAACCGGCTTTCTGCTATATGAGTGGAGGACTGTAATGGTCATTCCTGTTCATAAGAAAGGACCTTCAATGGATCCTGGAAACAACAGACCTGTTAGTCTGACAACTTGCAAAGCCATGGAAAGAAATATCATGGAAATTAGCAACAAGGGCAAAGGAAAGTTATGCTTACTGAATCTGGTGGGCTTCTTTGAAAAGGTCACTAAGGCAATGGATGAGGGTAAAACTGTGGATACTACCTACCTAGGTCTGGCTAAGGCATCTGATACAATACCCCAGTCAGGCATTGTCAACAAACTTACAGAACTAGGTATAAAACCCTTTATAACACACAGGATAGCTAGCTGGCTCCCTGAGGAGATCCAAGAGGTTAGAATCAGTGAGGCTACCTCCACAAAGAGGCCAGTAACCAGTGGAGTCCCCCGAGATTTGTGCTAGACCCAGTCCTATTTGGCATCTACTTCTTGAATGTCAAAGCCAATATCAAAGACCTCTAGCTAACCGAGTTTGCAGATGATTAAAAACTGAGAGCAGTCACTGAATTCCCCCAAGATGAGAACACCCTTCAAGGAGGTCTAATACAGACACATGATTGGTGCCAAAGCCATTGCTTAAACCTCAATACTAAGAAATGCATTATAGTACATTTTGGGAAGTCTGCCACCCCAGGTAACTATGTCATCAATAAAACATCTTTCAAAGTTGATCCATTAGTCAGGGATCTGGGAACTCATATATATTTATTAACATAGCCTTTGACCAACATGTGTCCAAGGTAGTATGACAGTCCTTCTGTGTTGCTTAACTTATAAGCAAGGGTATGGTATCTAGGTCAAGACAGGTCATCATACCACTGTACCCAGCTCTCATCAGGTCCATCACAGAGTATAATGCCCCCATCAGTATATACCTGACTAGACACGTGCAACAAATGGAACATCAACAAAGGTCCCTTACAAAAAGAATACAGGGAGTAAACACAATGTCCTTTGCTGATCACCTCAAAGCCCTGTCTCTTTACTCGGTATCATACAGACTTCTGAGAGGTGACCTTTGCCAGGCATAAAAGGCATCCCTGAACTCTGTTTTAATGAATCTTTTGCACATCTGCAAAATAAACAGTATTAGTACTACTAGATTAGAAAACCTAAATTTTGCTTGCAACATAAATAGACATGTTTGAGTGACACATAAGTTTGTCACAGAATTCCCATTCTCTGGAACAGATTGCCCATCCGTGTGAAGCAGAGTTCTTCCCTACACCTCTTTAAGCGCAACTTGGGCTTATTGATGGGTAATCAAAATTCACTCCTGGTCTGGCTCCTACATTCCTAATGGACAGAGGCAGTCAATAAATTACCCCCTATAAATCAAATATAAATCAAATCTGTGGGTTACATTTGGTATAGTATACATCTATGAACCTATGAACTTATACATTTGGGTATATGTGCATATACTGCAGTTATTGCATATCAGATGTGTATACAGGAAATTACTTGTGTTAACCAACAGTAATAATGTATTCTCCACTTCATCATGAATAAACATGAATAAATGAACTTTACAGCTATTATGTCATGTACATCAGAAAGGGCTATGTCTTTGACATTTATTGTCACTTGCAACCATAGAAAGGAGTATTTTGCCTTTTATCATGTATGAGCCAAGCTTGTGTTTTATACTAATGTGAATGCTAATTGGTAATATAATAACAGTCACAATGCATACATTTACATTTGCTACTATACGTGTTCATTGGCGCATTCAGTTATATTTGTGTTACACACATGATTGTACTGAGAATGCCTATCTAACATGTGTGGCAGATATACTGAAGTATTCTGCCACTGGAATGTATACTGTGTTGAAAGAACAAAGGTAAAATAAATTACATCCACATGCTTAGGTTCATAGGTTCATAGATTAGTACTAAGCTAACTGCCCTTGTGAGCCTTTTTAAGCCTAGCCAATTATCCCATGTGAGACTCAAACCCTGCATCTTGTGTTTGTAAGGCAAACACCTTAACCATTAGGCCACCCTCCCAACCCCTGGGATTGATGTTAGAACACACATATAGGTTAAAGACTTAAAGGCTGTCATTGCCATATGTGTATTAAGGAATCAATAGTGACAGATTTAGGACAGCAAACATGCCTGTGAAAATGTGGACATATTGAGAAGAATCATGGCCACCTTTGCAATCATAATAATAATGTTATTAAGTAATGAAAAAAGCCTTTGTTAAGCAGCTTGCATGTAGTGAATGTTAGAAAGTTACTGAGTGTACATGCAAGCTGTGCATGTATGTAACAAAATGCAGAAGGGCCTGATGCATAACACAGATGTGTCACACTGACCAGGATATAAACAGGATAATGAGCTGATATGCATATTACCATTTCTCCAACTATAGCAGATGTGACATATGTACATACAAAATGAGTCACGTTAAGGTGGTATATGTGAAAATGTACATAAGATAAAAGTCAAGTGTAGTCAACCTATTGACAAAATGGTTGTTTCTAAATGTCATGATATGTATTAATTTATTGTTTTTTTGTATATCACAAATTGTTAGGTAGCCCACCCAAGACACAGGTAAAATAAAAGTGCATGCCAGCATTATGCCAGTGATACATCAGTTCAGTTATTGGGCAAAAGTAGTAAATGTCAGGCTATAATTATCTGTGACTGATGCATATTTGTTACTGCAATCAATGTTATGACATGTGCCGTACCTAAGTGCCACACCTGCCCTGCTGACTTGCTTAAGTGTATTAAAGTACAGATACGAATGCAGTATATTACAGTGTATATCTAGCACTGAAGTGAACCTTGTTTGAAGCAATAGTAAAAACTTTATGACACTATATTAACATAGAACAAAACCATGCAAACCATCAACATGTATTAGTAATTCACCTGTAGTAGATTTAATTGCACATACAGTAAATGTACACTGCTTGTGAGAAGTGTTGTTATCCTCCGCCTGTAGGTCATTAACTCCATTGTGTGAACATTGGCAAAACCAGCATCCAAGAGGCTAATTCAATTAAGTATTGACAAAGAGTGACAAATTACAACACATACTCAAAGGTCTCTTTGCTAAACGGTGGGGATCTATGACATCATTATACTGGGCATATTCAAAAGGAATTATAGCAAACAGTACCACAACAGCAAGTAACAACACAAGCAGAGAAAAAAGTCTCATAACACAGGTCCATACACTTTCTGATGATAGTGCAGTATGCCATAGAGTAAGAAATTTTATACAAGCCTTCATGTGCCATAAACCTCTACAGTGGAAACAAGAGAATTACACTAATACACAGTGCTCTGTATTGCATACCTTCATCCAAACATTTATTATTTAGAAAATAAGTAATGCCTGTATGCAGTCACTGGTACACTCAGCATTTGCACCTTGCCAGTATCGAGCACTTGCCAAGGCAAATATCAGAGACATGCGTATCAACCACTGATGCCACAGAAACAGGCATTCCAGCTGTGTCATGAAAAAAAAAACACTTGAGGGACTTACATCACTATCCTATTGTAATGGGTATAGGTCCCCTAAAATTGATTTTGAGGCCTACAAAATGTGGCCCTTTTACTGTGCCATATCTGCATTCCTTGCCTAAGGTCACTATTGCCTGTCACAAGTGTCTGACAGACAAACTCCTGCCAATCATGCTACATGTTCAGCAGAGCTGTGTGTTAACAGTGTCTAACAAAAGTAATGAAGGTTGGCCCAAGTAACACAAATCAAAGTGTGAAGTAAGAAAGGGCTTCTGAGGAAAATGTATCCACTACAAATACATCTCAGCGATAAAAAGGAGGTAGCTTTGTTAATGTGCACACAACTGTGAACAGTCTACTATCAATGTTGACTGGCCAAGCCCCAAATTTCTTTTCACATTGTTTTGCACAAATACAGTCCCAGATTTGAACCATGGTCTAGATGTGTATATATGCTATACAAGGCTGTATTAATTGCATGTGCCACAGGAGCACTCTCACCGCAGGAATCACAACCTGTTTAACTGCCAGGATATCCCCAATCAGATGAAAGATGTTTGTCGAACAAGAAAATGGATGGAAATAAGTTGATGCAATGTTGTATATGTCACATCAGTACACTGGCATAATGGTATCTTCTGCTGAAATTGAGCAGCTTCCTATGGCAGTCCACAAGCTAACAAAATGTACATTAACTACATGGGTCTCAGGAGAAATTTAAAAACAACTGTGATACACAACCTACAGTATGTGATGTCATGAGAACATATCATTGCGTTGCAAAAAATTTGTTTGAGGTAAAAGTGATGGGTGATACCTCTCCCACTGTAATTGTATACATGGCAACTGTTGTGGATGTTATTCATGCATAACACTATACTGAATCAGACATCGTGGGGTTTGAACACATACTTATGTAACCACGTAAGCTACATGATATTGTGTGGACTGAACATGCCACAGAAAAAGTCTTCCCTAAATTGTGAGATATTGTATATTTGAAGGCATTACATCATCTTCTTTTTGGAAGGCATATGTGTCTGTAATCTGGTTAAAAGGGTGGGGTGATCTGTCCCCTTATAACAAGATATTGCATGAAGTTAGGTATACCCAAGCAAACATGTTACATAATGCATTTATGACTTTGATGTTAGAAGCAATTATGCATAATGCGTAGATTACCACAGATTCAAACTCATGTCTTACTAAGACAATAAGCTACAGAATATTGCATCATTTCCTCACACCACAGTAGAAGGCTTACTCGTAGACTTAGAAAAGGCACAATTCAATAAATTGTGTCAGTAGTGTTCAATAAAGGAGTAGTCTGTGTTAAAATGCACAGAAAGTATTGAAAGAGAAATCTGTGCCTATACATATACACATCAGATATGTCGGTAACAGCAGTATTACCTACATGTAGATTCACAGTCATACTGACACTACTGAATTTAAGGAGCAATGCCTGGTTTTGAATAAGCAACCTGTCCAAGATCACAAGCTGGAGAACTTTATATTAATCAGGAGCACAATAGGAGATGTTGTTTCACAACTGTGACAGTGCACATTTGAATGAATGACATTACCACAATTTTAATAGAGTGCTGTGTCTGCTAAATGGGAATGAAAGGGTTGGAAGAGCTTACTAACACTGTACACAAATGCATCATATATGTAGTGGAAGCCACTTCTACACAGCCCAAGAGAGAATTGCACATACTCACAGAAGTCACTTGCTCACTAATGGATTTTAACTGCTTACCTATCTAGCTACAGGATCTATTAAACACAGTAGCTACAGGAAGCACCACAGGAGAAGTTGGACTTCAATACTGAGAAAGTGGATTTGAAAGGATGACCTCACTGTAGTGCACAGAATGTGTTTTAGATAAAAATGCATCAGACTGATGGAGGAGTAGCCTCACATTGTAAATATGTCTTGCAAGTGGAAGTCTTCACAATGGATGTTCTGATGCAGAAATTTTGGTATGACTGTACAGACACATATATACATAGTCACATCATTTATGCAGTGCTGGGTTCAAAGCACCTTCTTATCTATTTGCACAATCTAGAAAACATGGTAACAAATGCAAGCTCCACAGGAGAAGTTTGACTTCTAAGGGTAGATAGAGCACTTTTTCTCAATTTGTTTTTTATTTTTCAAATACATTTGAATGAATTTCATAGTATTTGTACATAACATCTTAAATAACTATGTACACTATTTACATTAGCTTGACACTATAACAGATCTTAATGTATACAGTTACTTTATAAGTATGTCCAATCCATTATCAGAGTGTCTGATCAATTATTTTATAGTGTCACTCAATGATAAGGCTTTTCCCCAAGGGTTGTTGATGAATGGCTTTGGATAAATTCTTAGTTTTTTAATTTTAATTTCTAATAATACTGTGGTCTTCAGTAGGCTGTAGAAGTCTTCCAAAGTTGGTATTGTGTTTGTATTCCATCTTCTTGTTGTACACTTCCTTGAAATTGCAAGTATAGTCCATACTACATACATGTTTGACCTATTCAAATGAGGAACTTCATTCACATTTAATAATACAAGAGCTTTAATTTAATAAAATGATTCATTAAATAAAGCTTGTAGAAAGTTATTAATTCCATTCCAAAATGGCTTAATTTTAACACAATCAAAGAAAATGTGGTTCCAATCTGCATTGTGTACTTGCTCACATCTCCAACATATTCCTTTTATGGAAGAACTCATTTTTGCTGATTCTATCTGGGTTAAGAATGCTTTGTGCAAGCATTTCCAATTAAAACATTCCAGTATTGTGTAAAGGATGTATATTTTATCAATAATAAGATATTTGTTTTAATATCTTCATTTAACTGCACTGAATATCCTTTTGTTATATATTTCCAATATGAGGTTTTAGGTGTTGTTTTCTAGTTTATCAATATTTTGTAAAATGTTTAAATACTGTTTCCCATGTTAAAGTCATTATATATAATTTCATATATGTATTTAATAAATTTAGGTATTTCTTTAAATGAAGAATTGTTAATTATTCTACTTAAATTTTGCAAATATGACAGTATACTCTATAAAGTTAGCCAGTCCTGTTGTGGAATTTTGTATGTTGTTTTTATTACTTGCATATCTAAAACTTTTAGTTCTTTGATACATTGGAGCCAACAAAACAAATCCTTTCTGTTCCCAGGAATTAATAATTGCTCTGCATATTTTATGTGGAAAGTTCTTTGTGACTATAAATGGTGTTAAAACATCAAACCAGATTTTTAAATCTATATTTGCATTAATAATTTTTTCTAAATGAGTCAATGTAATAATTAATTATACTAGTTTTAGTGGGTTTAGTTATGTTCTATTGCATACTAATACATAATATATGCCATGGCAAATTCTTTTTATCTGTTATTTGAATTTTTTTTGTAAATCAAATTCATTTATTGATATTACATTTAGTAATTCTTTCCAATTTGCAGAGTAATTTGGACTTATCCAATCTGAGAGTGTTTTAGATATTGATGCTTTTATATATGGTTTCTATATCAGGAAAGTTTAATCCTCTCTGTTTCCATGGTCTGATATGATGTATTAAAGCTATTCTGTTTCTTTTGGGAAACCATAAAAATTTTATTAGGCATGAATTTATTTCTTTAAGTATATTCCTTTCTGGTAACAGTTGTGTTGCCAAGGCTATATATAGGATATTGGCCAGTAAAACCATTTTTATTAACTGTAGTCTATCTTCAAATGTTAATATTATTTTGTTCCATTTCTCCACAGAGATTTTAATTGTATTGATGATATTACTGTAGTGTTTTATACTAATTCATTATTATCATTGCATAACTGAATTCCTAGATATTTTAAGGCAGATTATTGTTTCCTTATGATGTGATCTCCCTTAGTCTGCAGTTCTTTATTTTTATTTAAAAAATAAAATTTTTGATTTTGATTTATTGAAATGGAGTCCTGAAGTCATGTGAAATTTGTCAATTATATATCTAATTCTTCTACTGTCTCTTTTGTATCAGATAATGTTTGTAATATGTCATCAGCAAATAGCATTACTTTAGAATTGTATTGTTCAAAAACATCTATTCTTTTGATTTTTATATTGTTACAAATTGAATCTGCCAATATTTCAATAGCCAGAGCAAATAGAATCAGTGACATGGGGCATCCTTGTTTAGTGCCTTTTGTTGCATGTATAGATTCAGAGCTAAAAGGACCTAACGTGACATGCGCTAAATTATTTGTGTGTGTGTGTGTGTGTGTGTGTGTGTGTGTGTGTGTGTGTGTGTGTGTGTGTGTGTGTATATATATATATATATATATATATATATATATATATATATATATATATATATTCTTTAGGAGATGAACAAAGGATGCAAAAAATTCAAATAGCATTAGGATTTTGAATAAATAGTCCCAATTTAGGACTTAAAGGCTTTCTCTATATCTAAGCCAAGTGTTTCCTTATTTTCTTTATTAACATAATCTATAAGAGAAATTATCCTTTTAATATTGTCATGTGTGTGTCTATGATATATAAATCCAGTTTGATCATTATTTATTGTTTTGGATAGTGGTATTTTCATTTTGTTAGTTAATATTGTCATAAATATCTTATAGTCATTATTTAATAATGATATAGGTCTATATGAGATACAGAGGTTTGGGGATTTGTTTTCATTTAAGATTGGTATAATTAAGGAATATCTCCAAGAGGATGGTATTAAAGCTTGTGACTGAATTTCTAATAGAGTTTTATGGAAGAGGGATAGTATCTTTGAATGAAAAAGTTTATATATTTCCATAATTATGCCATCTATACCCGGAGCTTTATTATTTTTACCCATTTTTATTTTATCTGTAATTTATTTGTAGGATATGGGTGCTTGCAGACCTAGTTTTAATTTTTCAGGTATTTTTTTATATTAGAACATTTTTCATCTAGATTTAATTGATTGATGTGTATATATTTTTTTGGAAATGTTCCATATAGTGATTTCTATAGGCATCAAGAATGTCATCTATGTCTAAGACATTTTTCCCTTTCTTTTCATAGAAGATACTTTTAATGTTATTAGCTTTTGATTGTATTTTGATTCTTGTTGATAAATTATGTAGATATTTGGGAGAAGTAGTCAAGGTATTAATTTTTAGTTTTTCTATACCTAAACTAGTTTTATGTCTTAGAATTTCATTGTATTTATTGTTTAATACTTCTACTTTCTTTTTCATCTCAAAATGATTTAGATTTTTTTTCAGCTTTTACTGACAAAAGTTTGGATTGTAGATCTAATAATTCAGAATCTCATTCTCTGATTTTTTTATACCAAGTTATGGTTTTACCATATATGTAAGCTTTTAATGAGTCCCATATCATTATTGTATTTATCTCTGTAGTATAAATAATATCTAAGAAGAAATGTAATTCAGATAATAACCAGGGTTTGAACTCTTTAATTTTAGTTATATATGCTGGAATTCTGGAGTTAAAGATTAATGGTTTGTACCCATTTTGAAGTTTTAGTATCAATGAATTGTGATCTGGGGCAGCCACGGTGGTTGCAGCGGTTAGCGTTGCCACCTCACAGCAAGAGGTTCTCCAGTTCGATTCTCAGCTGGGGTGCCTTCTGTACGGAGTCTGCATGTCCTCCCTGTGGTCGCGTTGGTTTCCTCCAGGTGCTCCGGTTTCCTCCCACATCCCAAAGACATGCAATAGGTGGATTGGACACTCTAAATTGGCCCTAGGTGTGAGTGTGTGCATGTGTGTGCCTTCTGTGGAAGGTTGGGCACCGGGCTGGTAACTCGACACCGTAAAACTCCACTGCCAATCATGAGTGGACAGATGATCTGCTGTGGTGACCCCTAACTGGGAAAAGCTGAAAGAAGAAGAAGAAGTATCAATGAATTGTGATCTGAAAAGGGGCAGGTAGTGATTGAGAAATTAATGATTTTAGAGTGTAAGTCATAGGCAGCAAATATTTCATCTATTCTAGTTTGGGTACCAAATCTGTGATCTTGATGGGAAAACAACAAAGATTTATCTTCTTTAAATTTGAAAGTATCTACAAGATGAAATGATTCTACCCACTTGTTTAAAACTTTTGATACAGTAGATGTATGCAGCGGTCTTTTATTTGTAATTTCAGAAATATCAAATATACAGTTAAAATCTCCTCCTAATATTAAGTTGCCTTTATAATTTTTTTGAAATTAAATCCAACTGCTTTTTAACAGTTCCTGTTCCAATGCCTGGGAACCAATATAGATTGACTAGGGTCCATATTCTGTTATTATGTTTAACTATTACTAATGCCATAAGGCCTTCTTTATCTTTGCACTTATAAATGATTTCTGGACTAATCACATTTGTTTTCCATAAAATTGTTACCCTTTTTGTCTTTGTCTTGTAAGTGGATTGCACCAATATCATATATTCCTTAGAATTCCATTTGTAATTGTCATTTGTTTTGAAATGAGTTTCTTGAAGGAAGACAATTTGTGCTTTGTTCAGTTTTAAATATTTCAGTAGATTTGATCTCTTGCTAGGATTGTTTAAGCCATTGGTATTTAAAGATAATAAAGTTAAATCCATCTTAGGTTATTTAGACTATTGGTTTTATTGTAACTATTAAACATTTTCCTCTGATAACTATAAATTATATGTTTGAGCTTTTAAGGAAATGATCAGTTTTATACTTTGAGTATTTACCAATAAAGTAATGGTTTGGTCAGGCATACTAAAAATATTTTTGTGAAATAAATTTAAATTAATAAATGTTAACAAAACTAAGATCCGCACTAGCCATGGAATAAAAATTATTCCTAATTTGATGGATAAACCTAAGTCCATCAGATTATCCCTCATACCTTGACAATCCAGAACATTTGAGCTCCATAAATTATCATATGGAGAATATTTGTAATAGAAATAAGCAATGTTTATATTATTTTGAATAGATATAGTACTATTGTAGATTAGACAGAATTCTAATACAATATAAATGTCTACTTATTGTATAAGCAATTAATATTTACATGAAAGATAGATGACAAGCAATTCAATCATAGTAAAGTAGGCTGTATCATATTTAAAACCTCAGTAAAAGATTATAGCACACAGTTATTTAACATATTCACCCTTATTGATGACGTCTTTCAAAACTTATTACTTAATACAAATAGATGGTAATAATATTCATACCTAATGTTTATAATACAATGTATTTTACTGGATATATCAGATGTTATATTTCATTGTTTGCCAGCATTTAAGTAATCACTTTGTTTGCTGCTATCTTACGTAAAGCATCAAGTTTGTTTCATGCGAACAGTGATGAAAGTTAGTGCATTTTAGTTATCAGTGCATCCCTCTTCCCCCATTTCTTACACATAAGGATTTTCATATCTGTCATTTCTTATTATAAAATGAATGAAATTATAGGTTAAAAACAACAAATTCACTTATTGTGATTAATTATTGCAAGTTCCCTTTCCATGTTCATAAATTGCCATTTTATGGCATATACTGAACATTTTTAGATTTAAATGGCACCATTCTATTTTGTATAATTAGCAAAGGTTAAACTGAGTGATTATTGTCAATTTAATACTATTTGTTCAGAATCTGATTGCTGCATTCTGTGACATTCCTAGTTCAGGCTTCTATTGTTTCCCTTGAACAACTTTGTCAGTTTGATGTCATGTATAAAACATTAGTTACCTTGGTAATAGCTTAAGTATTATATATGGTCAGGATGGGTTACAAAAACTATAATTCAAGTTAAAGGAATTACATGACTTGTTATGCATATTTACTTATATAAGAAAATCATCATGCTTCCCCTTAATGTTCAATGTAGTGTATGCCATTTATAACAAGTTAAGACAATAGTGTTATTATACACAAGCCCGTGTTATTAAATCCTGTCTTTAATATCTAAATTCAGCAGACTGCTTCATCTTATATGACGATTATATATTTTATGTCTAGATTTACTAAAATCAAACATTAGTTATTTGAGAGACCATAAGCTGTAATGCTTATTCTTATTATTAGCTCCTTCCAAGCATGTTTATACAGTTCATAGACTTTAAATTATGAGACCCTTCTAGTTTCTTATTTGTTATAAGCATATTTTCAACCTTTCATACACACATATCAGTACTTCAAGCACAGGCAACAATTCTCATCCAGTTTTGCCAGAATACCATTCACTAGTTCATGTGGTGTATTTCCAGGCTGTCCTTAAAATATCCAAGCCAATATTTGTTCTGTTCCATTTTCTCAAAAACAAATAAGCGAAAAGATAGCAGATACTTCCTAAAACATAAATTTATTAAACATTAAAAATGGTAAAGCGCATATCATCTACTCAATAGCAGACTTCATCAGACCTGAGTCTGATGAAGTCTGCTATTGAGTAGATGAAAAGCGCTTTACCATTTTTAACGTTTAATAAATTTCTGTTTTAGGAAGTATCTGCTATCTTTTCTCTTATTTGTTTTTTGAGAGTTTGTTCATTTTTGCAAAGTTTCTGTTCCATTTTACCAGCCTGTTCCATGCAGTGGCCAGTGTTCCAGTGAACCACTCAACACACCTTCCATTTCCACAGATATTTCCAAGAAGGAAATCTGATGACTCTCCAGCACTTCCCGGCAACCCTAGACACCCCTGGAATCAGCTATCCCCATAAGCCCAACACGTCTGAGCAAGCTCACCTCCCAGACCACTTCAAAGGGTACTGCACAAGATCAAGTGCTCTTAGTCTTTCACAATAACTCATATTTCCACTCTTATATAAGTCCTTAATGTGTTTGGACCAAAATATATTTTGAATATAAAATTGCACTTTTTTTTAATCAAGAATCAACTTAATGAGCTAAATGAAGTGTTGGGAGTGTATGTGTACATGTGGTTTAAAACAGCCTTTTTATTATATATATATTTTTTTAAAACCAAAAACATTGCCGAGAATCATCTCGGAGGCTCCTCAGAGCCATTAAGCATTATCATCACACTGTCTCCATTACCATAGCAACCTGGGAGCATCTGTTTCTGTTAGTGTGTCTATGTACTGCCTACCAGAGACTTGCGATACTCCTGAAGCAAAGCTTCACTTCACTGCAACTTCAAGCCTAAATTTCTTCCCTTTCAGTGAGGCAGCAGACAGGAAATGAACGGAGAGCAAATGGATAAAACAAAAAACAAACAAAAAAAAAAAAAACCCTCCCAATAAGCTGCAACAACAAGAGATAACACATTCTTCCAGCCTTCCCACCTACCACTCAGCAGAAGTATAAACAAACTATTCTCTGCCCGAATATCTCAAATAACAGTTTTATCTACCCCCTTTGCCTGGATTTATTCTAAAACACCAAATGTCTCTTAATAATACACAAGCATCAGTAACCTTGATCACAAGCCACAACCCACAGCTTCTAGGAGACAAAAACGGCAACATAGAACAGCTGCCAGACACAGCTGCATCCACACACACCACGTCAGGCTTAATCAAACAGCACATGAAGCTATGATACTTGCCATAACTGATATTAACTATGTTTAGACAGAATAATAATGACATTTTTACTAGCTGCCAGACACGGCTGCATTTACGCACACCATATCAGGATTGATCAAACAGCACTCAAAGCTATGATACCTGCCATAATTGATATTAACTATGTTTAGACAGAATAATAATGACATTTGTACTAGCTGCCAGACACAGCTGCATCCATGTACACCATATCAGTATTGATCAAACAGCACTCATAGCTGTTATACCTGCCATAATTGATATTAACTATATTTAGACAGAATAATGATGACATTTGTACTAAGAGCTTGCTACTATTATTTAACCAGGATATACATGACATTTCTAAATCATACTTTAACTGAAGAAGGCATTAGTCTCCATGACAGCATTTTTTTTCAAAACACTCTACTGTTATTGCTACTATATATGATGTTAATTTGTTACATTTGAGTCTGAACGCTGATGAATGGTACCTTGTTGAATTACTTAATTAATTACTTAAATTATTATAAGTAAAAACAATGAAAAAGGAACAAGATAAGTATCCATTGAGTTCAAGTAGGGTAATAGAAACTTCTATGTTTGTATTATAAGTTGCTTTTTTGGCTAATATATAATGTAAATAGTAACCCATCTTAACCTACCTTTGTTTATGAAGAATTATTGGCCTCTTTGAACATTCTGAATAAATCATAACTGTTTCTCAGTTGTTTAAGAAACCCTCCTTTTTTAAATAAAACAGACAGGTGATGTACCATATCAGTTGATACTTTGAGAGACGCAGTTGTAAGAGTTACTTTTTTTGGGACAGCTATCTTGGAATCAGTTTCTTGTTTCGTCTTTCTAGCATCAGTCCAAGGATTTGTTTCTTTTATTCTTTTAAGAGTAGGGGCCATCCATTCCATTTCTTCTGGGATAGACACGATGTTGCTGTATTTGATGAATATACTAGCTTCTTCTAAGTCATTAAAGGTTCTCATCTCATTGGCAAAAAGTATTTTTATCTTGGCTGGAAAGGCTGTCTGTGCTTTAATGTTGTTTTCTTTCAACAGTTTTATTATTGGCCAGACTTTTTTCCTTTGTTCTGGTATTCTGGAAGAATAATTATTGTCAAACCTTATCAGGCTTTGATTGTATTTTAAGGGTGATTTTCACCAAGCAGATTTTAATATTAGTTTCTTGTCCAGAAATGAAAGAAATGTTATAACTATGGCTCTAGGTGGATTATTTGTTGAGTAAGAAGCAGGTTTCCTCAGTGCTCTATGCACCAAAGTTCAGTTCCAAATGAAAGTCCCTCTTTCAAGTCTAAAAATTCAGGATTCCAGGTTGTTAAAAATGAAATAATGTCTTCTCCTTCAGTGTTTTCAGGTAGACCAAAGATCCTTATGTTGTTTCTCCTTTCCCTGTTTTCTAAGTCATCTATTTTGTTAAGCAGCCATGTATTCTGTTTAAGCACAAGTTCTTTTTGGAATTTTTCCTCTTTGAGTCTCCCTTCAATGTCATTTAAAGAAGTCTCTATATTTGTTATTTTTGTATGGTGTTGCTGTAATAAAAAGTATCAGTCTGTTTTTGAGAATTTAATTTGAGGTTTTCTAAATCATTTTTAAAGCCATCCATCTTCAAAGATAGTTCCTGTAAGGTAGATTTCATCAATTGCAGTTCTTTTTTTCAAAGCAGCATCTGGATGAGAATTCCTTGAGTTGTTCATATTCAGAGATTCAATATATCTCCAAGTTACTTGACAGGAAAATTTTTGTATATCTCCACCAAAATTGATATTTATGTAGTTTAGTAGTTTATCTATAGATTTCTGACAGTTTAAACTTGAAAATAATAAAAAATTCCTATATTATTATACTAGTTTATGGAGCTCTCAAAATTCATTGCTCTCAGTTGGCCATCTAGGCTCCACCCCAGATAGAGCACTTTTGACAGGGTGACCTATTCACTGTCTTGCAGAGATGTGGTAAAAGTGGCATTAGGTGAGGGAGACGTCCTCTCCCAGTGTAATGATTCAGCTGAGTAAAAGCAGATACAGCCTTTTGTCAATGAAATTCCATATAACTGACACTTAAGATACACACAGACAAGCAAGTGCAGCATTGTTGAATTTGAGCTCCACAGGAGTAGTCTGATTTTTAAAGAATGAGAGAGTTCACTTTTGACAGGATGACCTCATCAGTGTGTTGCAGAGAAGATGTTTGTTTTGTTTGTTTTAAATGTAGTATGAAGTGCAGAGGGAACTGTCGCCAAAGTTAAAGTTTTTCTCCTGTGTGCAAGTGGACAGATCACATCAATTGTTGAAGCTTTGCTTACCTAGCATTAGGTACACACACACACACACACACACACACACACACACACACACACACACACACACACACACACACACACACACACACACACACACACACACACACACACACGCACACACACACAGTTTACTACTATATAATGCAAACTTCCTACCTAACAAGTTATATAATGTAGAGTACACAGTATGAAAAGCAATTGCCACAGGACAAATCTGACTTTAATGTTGTGAAAATATACATTTGTAAGGATTAACACATCAGTTTTTGAAGAGCAGCTAGTGTGCATCACTGGTTTTGTGGCAAATGCATGTATCTGGACAGGTTGATGTAACATCACTATGCTTGTCCCATGTAATTACACACTGCCCTGATAACATGTTTATAGGTTCATAGATTCATAGGTTCATAGATTAGTATATATATATATATATATATATATATATATATATATATATATATAGATATAGATTCACTTCATAACATTGAAATATCAAAATACTGAAACTCAAAACACTGAAACCAAAATACTGAAAGCTCAAAATACTGAATACTCAAAATACTGAAACTCAAAATACTGAAAACACATATTATGCGTAAACTCAGCTTAAACAACATAAATCATAACAATTTCTACCAAATATATGCAGGGGGCAAGCCCCCCTGCACCACCCATGTGGGGGGGCTGCACCCATCACACCCTCTGCTAATTAAATATATCAACTCCAAGATTGCACATAGTGTAGTTAAGTGCAGTCTTGGAGTAGATATATATAATTAGCAGGGGGTGCAGGGGGCTTGCCCCCCTGCATATATTTGGTAGAAATTGTTATGATTTATGTTGTTTAAGCTGAGTTTACGCATAATATGTGTTTTCAGTATTTTGAGTTTCAGTATTTTGAGTATTCAGTATTTTGAGCTTTCAGTATTTTGGTCTTCAGTATTATGAAGTTTTGTCATTTTCAGTATTTTGAAGTTTCAGTGTTATGAAGTGAATCCATATATATATATATATATATATATATATATATATATATATATATATATGCGTGTGTGTGTGTGTGTGTGTGTGATACCAATCACAATTGTAAAACAGTGAATTATCAAGCAAACATTCATGATAGTTCATCCTGGGATGGTTGTTTGCAAATAGGAACCATTTATTGTTTCACTGTCAGTAGTACTGGCTCATACTTGGGCAACATGCACTGATAATGCTAACAGTCGTTATGTGCGAAAAGGTTGCACACCATTGTATTTAAGTTGCACGTTTAAGTGCTGGCGTTCAGACATACCTTAACAGACTGAATTAATTGAGTTAACATCACTGTGAAAGCCAGATGCCTTAGTTACAACATTTCATTAACACATACAGAAGCTGTTCAACCTACTCACATAATTCTTTGTTGTAATATTTTTTAATTCTCTCTTTGAAGCACACTTCTGACAAGCTTATTTGCACTGCTGATGGCAAATTATTATCACACATGTAATCATATCTTGAGGTGCTGAATTTAGGATGGGAATTAGCAGAAGTGTATGGTGCTCCATGTCAACCTTTGCTCAAATAAGCAGTAAAGATATACAATCATGTCTGAACCTGATGGAATACAGAGCAGATATGCGTTATGGTCGTGTTTCAAATGTCATGATTTACACATTTGTCATGACAGTTGCAGTTCTTCGATCCTTGTATGTGTGATACAGGTGTATAGTTACACAGTCCTCAAATACAGTGACTGTCCCTGTATTTGTGGCATGTTGCACTTGTTGTTGTGTAATTGTGTTTATAGAACATAACAGACAGGTATTTGTCATAATGATTTTACCTCCGTCCATAGATGTAAATGCAACCTCATCAAGCCTATCACCTTTAATGTATATCAGCAGTATGGTCCACATTGTCAATATTGTGTTATGGTTGTAAACCATAAAAAAACATTGAATGCATCTCATGCGTTGCATTTATTTCTAGAAAGATAGGAATATATTGTGAATGATTATGATACACATGCGGGAACAACCATGTTATTTCTGGTGGAAACATGGCTTAATGAGCAATATTGAAGGAAAGAAGTTTATTTGATAAGGGAAAAGGGTTGGGAAATTTGAAGACAGGGACACACATATAGATATTCTAAGGGATTGGTTTATGGTTCATTTCTGTACATATTTATGTTCTGTTAGCCTGTATTTTCTGACCTATATACATTTACAAAATCAAATAAAATATATGGCTTTTACTGATACCTCCAATTGTCAAGGATTGTCAAGAAATTTTCAACAGTAGGGATGACAGCAACAAATAACATGCAGAAATGCGTGCATCCTTTGAAACTCTGTATACTTCAGATGTATTACTGTGTACAATAAAGTGTTTCAAGTATGGATAAAGATGGTGTAGGAGAGTGGAAACATGACGAGGACATGGGCAAGACATAGTTGTGTAACAGCATATGCAGTTCACACACACACACACACACACACACACACACACACACACACACACACACACACACACACACACACACACACACACTATTAATAGGTGAAAACATGGAAAAATGTATTACATATGTCTGGATTCAAACTCTTGACAGTATAAAATAAAAGTGTACCGACAGTAGGATTATCTGAGCTCAATACATAGGGACTCATGAATTATTAAGTTTAACTGACAAATTTGAAGGGATACTGATAAACAAGGGAAAATGTGTACATCAGCCTTCATCACAGTAAAGACAAGAGTAACATCCCATAAGGTGTATATGACATCCAGCAGGCTAATATATATGTTACACTAACTGTCTCACAATAGTACTATCAGTCTGCATTTGTATAGTGCAACAGGGCTAAGCACATGGTGCAATGTGACCCATGTTAGTGTGGCCAAAATTAAAATCTTCAGCTTTTTCCATTAGATGTGATATGACATTTACCATCACTCACCTTTGGTGTGCAATACCAAGCTCTGTGCAAGCTGGGGACACTAAATAGGAAAAAGAAATCGGGAAACGGGATACAGACATAAGAAGAGATTTGCTTATGGTCTGTTTCTGCATATCTTTGTGTTGCTTTACTGTTTGGTTTACCATCATAATTATTCAGTCATGATCTGTGCAAGAGAGTGTTCCCAAAAGGGAGCAGGCAGATTAATACAGCAACAGATAGATAATGGTGTATTACTAAAATATGTAGTCAAAACTTACACACAAGGGCAATATACAAAACATTCAATAACAATTTGACATACATCAGGATTCAAACCTTGGCAGTATTAAAATCAAACCTTATCTAAGCACACCACATACAAATGCCTACCTCACAAAGTTCACATCTGACAACATACTGAAGCAAAGGAGAATGTATGTATAAGTCATCATTGCACTCATGACAATTGTAAAATCTTGTCGTTTGTACAGTACATCAATTAGCATAATACATATGCAACAGTACAAAGTGATGATACACAATTTATTTATTATATATTTACCAGGAGAGTCTGAGTGGGACAAAGCCCATTTTCAGCAGAGGCCTAGGGAGAAACACTCCGGACACATCTTTGCAAAGTGGGACGAAACCAGATCACCCAAAGGAAACCCATGTGAACGGAGGGAGAACATGTGGACTCCACACAGAAGGCACCCCACCTGAGAACTGAACTGGAGAACCTGTTGCTGTGAGGCAACAACACTAACTGCTGCACCAATGCACTGTCTAAATGGGGGAACACACAGAGAGATGGAGACAGGGATAGAGACAGGCAAAGAATGTATTATTTTTCTGAGCCTTTTTTAACATCTTTGTGGTATGTTAGTGTTATGTTTTTCCTGATAAGTAATCTGCCATGCTATGTACAATCAAGTGTTTCCAATAGGTAGCAAGCAAGAGTTGAAAAATAGAAACATGATGAAGACATAAGCAGGATAAAAGTGGGTTAATAAGATATGTAGACAACACATACACATAATACTAATATAAATAAAACATTAAATATGACGTTTATGTTTTACTGGAATCAAACCCTTGACACTGTGCCAAAGGCATTTTACAAACGTGAATTATGCCAACATACCTCACATGAAATGTCATTTCACAGCCTTAATTTTAAGGTTTGAAGGGACAGTGACAAAAGACTGAGGCAAGGGCATCAGGCTTCATCATACTAATGAGAATTTAACATAACAGAAGTTGTGCATTACAGCCAGCAGCATAATAAATAATGCATTATGCAATATGCATAATAATTATTATCATTATGTTATTATTAATTATTAATTATTAGTGTTGTTATTAATCATTATGTTATGCATTGCATAACAGAGATGTGTTATGTTAAGGTGTTTTTTGTCATGATTTACACATTTGTCATGAAGCCAGGAATTTTTGGGAGGCATGCTTCCTACCAATTTTTGCTATTGGAATATCCTATATGGAATACATTAAACTCTGCAGCCTATTCAAGAGAAGCTAGTAACTATCTCTTCATACTGCTATTAGCCTGTCGGTACATAGTGTAGTGGGGCTAAGCACTGTAGCACAAAGGGCATCAGAGTAATGCAGCCAAAGGCAAAAACTCACAAGAATTTGCAATAAGCTGGGTACTGACATTTCCCATAAGTTTCAGGGCAACTCAATGCCAGGCATCTTGCAAATGCTGAGGAGACAGACTGATGATACAGAAGGGGATACAGAGCTAGAGACGGGGAGATGGATGCATGGAGAGAGTAGATAATGACAGAAGCAGGATAATGGGGGTTCAGTACAATATATAGGCAACAGCTACACATAAAAGGGTCTTGTAACAACAGTCAGAAAGAGACATAGTTCTGGATTAGCACCCTTGACAGCATGCCAAGCACAATCTAGAGATTTTAGCATTATCTCAGCACACCACAAAGGAACGCTGCTTCACCAAGTTAAGCTCACACAATTGAAGAGACAGTGACAGTTTACTGAGGCAAGAGAAGATGTAGGCATTAAGTTTCATCACAGTAATGCCAAAAGTAAAAGTCCCATAAGATGAAGATTACATTCATCAGCTTATTAAATATGCATCAGTAAAAAATGATGATACATAAGGGGTGAAGAGAGAGAGAGAGAGAGAGAGAAACAAGAGTTTTGTTTATGGGACATTTAGGACCATCTTTATGGTATGTTACACTTAGGTGTTCTCTCATTATTGTAAAATAAAGTGTTTGCTATATGGAGGAAGAAGAGTTAGGAGAGTGGAAACAAGATTAAGATGTAAACAAGATAAAGGTGGTTTACTAAGTCTCTTTGTTAAGGTTTGGAATGTTTTTGCAAATGATTTACTGCTCCAGTCTTCAAATGCCATGGTATGCTGTATTTTTCCTAATCCTGGTAGGTTCATGGAATGTTGTAGCTCTAAGGAAATACAGAAGTTCATAGTTAAACACATCATAAGAACATAAAATGACATAAAATAATACTTTGACATATGTCTGGAATCAAACACTATGCAAAAACATCAGTCAAGGTGAACTATCTCAAAACACCACACAGGAACTCCTAGTTCATTACATCCAACAGCCTAATAACTGTTAGAATAACTGTATAAAAGTAATGCCTTTACTCTGTATTCCTATAGTGCAGCAGGTTTAAGCACATTTGTTTGGTGAAGGTAGCCGGAGCAGTGGGGGGTGATGGCAAAAACTCACAAAGGACATCAAATGCCATTCACTGTGACTCATCATTGGTACATGATGCCATAGGTCATGAAATACCATTCACTGTGACTCATCATTGGTACATGACGCCATAGGACATGAAATGCCATTCACTGTGACTCATCATTGGTACATGACGCCATAGGACATGAAATGCCATTCACTGTGACTCATCATTGGTACATGATGCCATAGGACATGAAATGCCATTCACTGTGACTCATCATTGGTACATGACACCATAGGACATGAAATGCCATCCACTGTGACTCATCATTGGTACACGATGCCATAGGACATGAAATGCCATTCACTGTGACTCATCATTGGTACATGATGCCATAGGTCATGAAATGCCATTCACTGTGACTCATCATTGGTACACGATGCCATAGGACATGAAATGCCATTCACTGTGACTCATCATTGGTACACGATGCCATAGGACATGAAATGCCATTCACTGTGACTCATCATTGGTACATGACGCCATAGGACATGAAATGCCATTCACTGTGACTCATCATTGGTACATGATGCCATAGGTCATGAAATGCCATTCACTGTGACTCATCATTGGTACATGATGCCAAGCTCCGTGCAAATGCTGAGGACAAAAGATGAAGGCTTTTGATGGACCCTTTCCTGCCATGTGTGTTATGTGTATTTCTATTCTTTGACCAGATTAAACATGTAAAAAAGTGGTTGATAAGTGAGCAGGAAAAATAGGGGCGGGGGGACAGACAGGAGGAGGACACAGTGGAAATAATACAGGAATATTCAGGATGGTGGTGGGAGAGCACCATAGCTATTCACTTCTAAAGCTGCATATAGAATTTTATGACTTTGGAGGGTCAACACACACACAGACACACACACACACACACACACACACACACACACACACACACACACACACACACACACACACACACACAGACACACACACACATGCACACAGACACACACACACACACACACACACACACACACACACACACACACACACACACACACACACACACACACACACACACACACACACACACACACACACACACACCAGGGATGAGTGACAAAAGAATAATGTTGTAATAGCCATTTGGACCAAATCAAGTGTGTTAAGATGACACAGAGGTGAAGTGCAGAGCTGTGTATGGGGCATAATTTGTTTTGCGGATAGGTGCCCATTTTTTTTTTGTTTTGTTTTTTTTTTTTGTTTGTTTTTTAGAGAGAGAGGAATGTAGAGGAAGGAATTTAGCAATGAAACAGACTCAGGTAGGTAGGACAGATTAGGTAGCAGGCAGAGACATAAAAGACATACAAGACACACAGGGATGGTGATGGACACAAAAGGTTGGGGGACACCATGATTGGTGATAGGTAGGAGACTTTAGAGGTACATCCACTTTCAGCTTGAGGACACTGAGAATCTTGTCCTTATCTTCAGAACTGCCATTACTGTCTCCTGTGTCAATTTCCTGGGTTTTCAAGTCTGCTGATTTGGGCACAAAGGCATCTCTCCATTATGTCCTCCACCAGCTCTGTCAACTCCTGGCAAGTGCCATAATTGTGACCTCCACTAGTACTGCTTCCAGAGGTTACCAGTGTACCAGCAGCCAGGTCAAGGTTACCTGATGCAGGCAGAGCAAGTAGGGCAGGGGTTGTGGAGGTAATACTTACAGGTTGCGAACTAGATGTACTGGGTGTCTGTACTGCCTGTAGCAGAGGTACATTATGCTGAACTGTACTGACTGATCTAGCTCTTTGTGCTGATGGTCAGTTGGATTTCAGCATCAATGCATCCAAAAAATAAAAAATAAAAAGAGAGATAGGTTTGGGGAGAGAATAAGATCAATACATGTCACATTATTTTATTATTTCAATACATAAACAAATAAGATGCATAATTATGTTCACCTCTGATACATCCAGATATGATGTGAAAGCATTCATGTGTCATAAAATAAATGATTCTCAGTGCTATTATTTAAGACATGGAAACATTTATTTCACTATGTCACGTATATACTTTCCAAGTTAATAATTGCAGTTACCAGCACTGAACTGTTAATGTCATTCAGTATAGCAGTTAATATGTTGGAAACACCATCCTGTAATAAAATCTAATTTCTGTTTCTGGGAATTGAGCCCACACACAACAAACCTGGTGTACTCATTACCTAATGCACTCACCAAGAGCTATTGGAAAAGGGACATAAGCTTGATTAAAAAGGTCAGGTGTGCCTGCTCAAGCTGATATGAACTGATGGCCTAAAAAGTATTACCTGGTTTGCATTCATACTTGATACATATGTACCCCACGCCTCTCTGAGGTGAGCAGTTCTCTCCAGATGTGCCTTATGGTTCTGTATTATCTCTTCTGCAACTGCACAGTAGGGGAAAATAGATATGAAAGCATAATAAAAAAACTGCATTGGCTGGATAAGCCATGCTATATCACTGGAATGACTATAGCTGTTCTGCATTCACTTGTTACAAAATCTGTATGGAAGCCTGAGATTGAACAGTGTTGCTAGGGGAGTGGCTAAATTGTGCTTCATGCTATTTAAGCTGTATCCAAGGATATTGTCAAGACCCATCAATGTAGTATTTTTAGCTTTTGATATCACTTTTAGGAGTTGGTCTTGGGTAATAGCTACAGACGAGCCAGTTTCTGATATATCTTGAGGGACAGATGAAGGGAAGAGAGGCGTAAAGTTAGAGCTAAATTTATTGGACAGTAGGTTCACTATATCTTCAGCCTCAGGACAGGCAACATTGATCACAATCATCTCAGTGCATTGCTGTGCTGTGCTTTTGAGATTACAAACAACCAAAAAATGCCTTGTAATTGTCTTTGGCTTGGCTAGCTACTTTAGCCTCAAACTTGGCTTTTGTAGATTTTATCAAGCCTTTGAGTTGTTTGTTTATTTCAGTGATAAGGGCTCTAACATTCTGGGAATTGTTTTATTACAAAGCTTGTTGATATTATGGTTCTACCATGTGGGTTTGTTTCTGGAGTTTGCCCTGCACTTGTTCCTACAGGGCACACTACATCTGTGCAGCTGTTTATATGATGGTATAGTGTGTTGGTGTACATTTCTGTGTATTCAGTGGAGTTAGTTGGGTTTGGTGCGGATATGAAGCTTACCAATGAATCACATAGGAGTAGGAAGTTTGTCTTAAAGACATTTCTAAAGGTACCTTGTTGGGTTATTGAAGATCTCGCCTTGCTAAAGAAGCAGAAGGAGCAGGTAACATGGAGAGCAGTAAAAACAGATCACATTACAAAGTTACATTACATTACAAATACATGCATCTGGAGCATTTCTCCCCAGGCCTCCACTGAAAATTGACTTCGCTCCAAGTCAGACTTTCCCGGTTAACAACTGTTAAATAAATAAATAAATAAACATTAAGGCAACTTGCTCATTATTACCTGACTGGAAAATCGAAAGCAATAAGAAAATTTTGTTTCTAGAAAGACTATCTGGTTGGCTGTCCCTCTGGACTGTGCATCAATGGGGAAAGGTAATACAGAGTAGGGGGAAAGAACACCCACCTTGGTATTTGCTATATAAAATGGATTCTCACAAGCCTGAAGTGAGGATCCTTCAGTAAGCAGCTCAGCCAAGAGGTATGAATTTCCATAGGTAGAAATTAATTCATTCAAGCCAACAGCACCTTTTATGTATGCTTCAGGTTAGCACTCATAGCTCCTTATAGCATCCAAATATTGTTTGGGAGCTGGTTTCCTTAACTAAGTGACTTACCAATTAATAAGCACTATTAGAAATATCAGGGTTTAAATAACAAAATGACACTGAGTGTTAATATAAAATGTCTAGCAGTGAAATATTAATCAATAACTGTTCATAGAATCATAAAAAATACAACGTTACTGGGCCAGCAGGCCATTAACACCTTGTCACTAACAACCCTAGGCCTTACTTCCCTTTTCAAGGAGGGACAGGCCAGTCATACCAAAGGTGAATTTGTGAATGCTCATCCAATTATCTATCTCAATTTTGAAGAAAAATACTGAATTATGTTGCTTAATTAAATTAAAGTTTGTTTAGAGAAAGGTTAGGCACTATGTAAGAAACCTATCTCTTCACCTTCTTTTTTAAGCAAGGTTCATGTGCCTGGCCCTATTATTTGTGGGACTGTTTGCTTTATAAAGGAATAAGAGGTCTTAAACTACCGGATTCCTTATGGCCCTAAAAGTGAGGCACATGAGCTCTAAAACCAACATTTTTACATTAAGAGGCTTTTCTGGCTGCACTCATGTGGTATAAGTGTGCTGTAGCAAACCTATCCGAGTTGGGAGCTGTTGACTGAAAGCTTATTGTGTGTTTTCCTGATTGGGCTGTAGGCCTTCCCCAGTGTTTTTGTGGGCTTATATTCAATTCCTCATAGCTGTTCTTGGTTTAGCTACTTTGCCTGAGATTTACACTGAATCTGCTGCATCTAAAACCATCAGCTGCTAAGAAGATTTGTCGCTTGTCCTATGTTATGATTCAAGGCAAACAGGTGGGGTACTTTGTTTATATGCTTTATTATATAGAACCACATCAAGATGGATAGCACCAACATAAAATATAAACAAACTGATTAACTGACATATCATTACATGTATGCATGCTTACATCTCAACAGCTCTCTACAAAATGGCAGTCTAACTCTCACGTGCTCAGTATTTATATATGTGTGGAAGCCCATGGAAAGATTCTTAAAGGTATACATATGTACTGTTCTACATCCTCCCTCTTTAGTGAATTCCCCTCAATAAAATGACATCTGAAAAAAGGCATGCAATTATACAGACACTGAGAAATAAACACAGTGTTCATGTCCAAGTTGCCATGTTTCTGGAACATATCTGGAAATGCGACCTGATCTAGTGATATAGCAGTTAGGACTGGGTTTAGCAACAGGGACAGACATTGCTGAACAATCAGTTTCAGGAGTTTCGGGAATCTTCTTAGGAACAGAGATATTTGTTGGAATGTCCTCTGGAACTGGAACACTGGATAACTCACTCTGAGATCTAGAGTCTTTTTCATAGGCAAGATGCTGCAATACAGGCTCAGACACCAGTACTAAATGTTTCTGATTTTGCCTAAATTCTACTCCCTGTGATTCCACAATGTACGATCTTGGCTCTGGAAATACACTTTTCATGACTCCAATCTGATCAAAACCTTTGGACGTTTGTATCCTCACTATCTCCCCTTCTCGTAATGGATTGAGCGGTTTGCTGGATTAAATGCCTTTTCATGAGTTGAGCTGTCACTGCTTTGTTGTTCTTAGCACAGGGAACCAACAGATTGATACCAATTGGTAGTGTGGTTCTGGTTTGTCTCGACAAAAGTCTTTGTGCAGCTGAACCAAGATGTTTATCACAAGGAATACTTCTGAGATTCAGGAGATTCAGAAAAACATCATTATTATCTTGTTTTGACTTTGTTAATAACTGTTTCATGCTTTGAACTGCACATTCTGCCAAACCATTTGACTGCGAGTACTCAGAGCTACTCGTAACATGAATAAAGTCCCACTCTTCAGCAAATGTCTTGAACCGCTGGCTTGTAAACTGTGTACCATTGTCAGAAATAACTTTGTGTGGACTACCATGGAGAGCAAAATGACACATCAACTTAGTAGTGACAGTACTGGATGCTAGATTAGTAAATTGGTCAATCTTGAACCAGTTTGAATAAGAGTCTGCTAACACCAAGTAATGTTGACTATTCCATTTGAAAATGTCTGTAGCTACTGTCAACCAAAGTAGTTCAAGAATCTGGTTTAGCTGAAGTGTTTTTTTTTTGTTGATGTAGCTTAGTACATACAGAACAAGAAAGTAGTCTCTCAATATCCTATCCTTTGACATAGAAGGCCAAAATACTAATCCTCTCGCCCTTCTTTTGGTAGAATCAGTTCCTGGGTGGCCTTGATGCAAGATGGTAATGTACTCTTGTTGTAAGGATTTTGGAACAATCACTTTTGGACCTTTCATGATGATATTATTGTCAAACAAAATCTCATCTCTGTAAGGAAAATAAGGTTGCAGATCATGAGGTAAACAAGATTGCTTTGACAGCCATCCTCAACTGATAAAGTGTTTGAGTTTCTGAAGTATTGGATTTGAAGCTATGTGATTTCTAAGCTCATCAAGATGTGTGGAGGAAACATTTCTCACTTCCATGACTTCAAAATCAAGTTGCTAATTCTCAAGCTGTTCAGTGGTAATTCTGGGTGATCTGGATAAAGTATCAGCAAGATAAAGAAGTTTGCCTTTTGTGTAGACAAGATTGAAATTATACTTCTGCAATTTGGGCATCATACATTGCAATCTGCCTGGTGCTGTATGCATAGGCTTTCTCGAAATAGTGACTAAAGGTTGGTGATCTGTTTTGAGTTGAATAGGGCAGCCATAAATATAATCGTGGAACTTCGAACATGCAAACACAATTGCCAACAGTTCTTTCTCTGTCTGGGTATACTGCATCTCAGTTTGAATTCTGGATGCATATGCTACTGATCTAGCCTCTTGAAGAATGACTGCACCAAGACCAAATTTTGAAGCATCACAAGAAAAGAGTTAGTGGCTTGTAAACATCACAGTATCTGAGAGTTGATGGTCTGACAATTCTCTATTTCAGGACATCAAATGCTTTTTGGTGTTGTTCTTACAAGGAACAAGCTACATCTTTGCATGTCAAGTCTCTGAGCAGTGCTGAAAGTTAGCTAAAATCTGGAAAGAACTTGACTAAATAGTTAACCATGCCAAGAAAACATTGTAGGGCTTGAGCATTGTCTGGAGCTGGCATCTCAAGGATTGCTGTCTGCTTTGAAGGATCTGATCATAAGCCTGAACTGGTAAACAAATGACCAACATAAGTAACTTCTCATGGCCTGAACTTGCACTTCTGAGGATTCAGCTTAAGCTTCACTTCACATGCTCTTTCCAGAACTTTCTTGAGGTTTCTGTCATGCTCGGTTTCAGCATTACCTCATACTAGAATATCATCTACTATAATAGCACACGGATAACCAGAAAGATTTTGTTCCATGGCACAGTGGAAGACTTCACTGGCAGAATTTATCCCAAATTGCATTCTCAAAAATCTATACCTGCCAAAAGGAGTATTGAAAGTGGTTAGCAATGAAGATTTTCAGTCAAGCAAAATTTGCCAAAATGAACTCCTTGCATCCAAAACAGAAAAAAACAGTAGTATTTGGCATAAGAACAGCGGCTTCTTTGACTGTACGCATTGCATGATGAGGTCTTTTCGGTGCTTTGTTCAAATCTCATGGATCAATACATATTCTGATATCATCTGAGCTTTTCTTATGAGCTACTGCCATGGAAGATACCCATTCAGTTGGGGTAGACGAACCAACTGGACAAATCCCACCTTGCTGCACCATTTTATCTAGCTCATCTTTGACTCTTTTTCTGCATAGCTACTGGAACTTTCTGGTCTGGTCTGACAACTGGACTGACTTTAGAGTCTAACTTCATGGAGTACACAGCTGAGAGTTTGCCTAGTTTGTTTTTGAAAAGATCAGCATAGGTAGAAATAACAGACTGGGTGAAATTAGAACAGTGGTCTTTCAAGCTTGTATGGTGGACTTCCTTATTAAATGAAAGTAGTCCCATTTTCAAACTGTCTCTGAGGCCTGACTGTACAGGCCTCTTGACTATGTAAAGTTGCAAGTCATAGCTGTTCCCAGCAGAGTAACATGAAAGCACTGATGAACCTTCAGTCTGAATTTCTTCACCACCATAAGCAATAAGCTTCGCACAATTTGCCAAATCAAGTTTCTCACCAGCACATATTGTAGCAAATGTTTCTGCTGACATAACATTGCACTTTGAACCTGTGTCATTTTTGAGCTGTATGGGTCTTCCATTTATCCAAACAGTACAAAATACTTCATTATTTGCCCAGAAATCCACAACACTGACTGTTTCATTTAGCACAGATGCACTACCAAAATAAAAGTAGGGTCACAGCTTTCTAATTAATCAACTTGCCTCTTCGAATGTTCTCTTTTAATAAAAAAATTAGCCTTTTTTGATTTACAAAATCTCTGGAAATTATTCTGCTTTTTACATCTGTGGCATTGCTGACCAAAAGCTAAGCACTTTTCTCTTTTAGACAAATGATTACCACCACAATTACGATAGTTTACTATGAAGCTAGGTGAGGAAACATGCTTTGTGTTTGCTGACTCACCCTTGTGCTTCACTGGGACTGTGAGTGCTCTGGAATTTGCTTGAAAGCTACAGGGTTTACCAGATAGACTTACAGGACCTGTAACAGCCGTCATGTGCTTGAGCCTGTTTCTTTTAACCTCTTGTTGCACACTATCAACATTAGCAGTAGAAGATACTGAAAGCATGAATTTCTCATTTGTAAGCATATTTGTGTGCTTTTCTGTGAGGTCATATATCTGACAAATCTCAATGGCCTTATTCAAAGTTAAATCACTGTTGCAAAGCAAAAGCTTTCTCATAGCATCGTTTTTAATAACACACACAAGTCTGTCTTTTATCAACTGATCCCTTAAATCACCAAATCTGCACATTTTAGCTTTGTTTCTCAAGTCAGTTATATATGCTGCAAAAGTTTCACCAGGCTTTTATCCTTATGTAAAATAAGTGCCTTTCCATTGTAATATTCATTTGGGGTTACACGTTTCTCTAAATTTATGTTTTAAGCACTCGGGGGTCTTCCCTTGTTTCAGCCGGTATCACTATATGATAGTTTTCCCCATCTCTTGCAAACACAGCAGGTGCACACGCAAATTAAAGCAGCCTTTCTATGGCTTCTGAACCAGCTAAATTAAGCAGAATAAATGCCTTTGTACATGCATCTTTATCAGAAAATGCAGCTTGTATGAAAACATCATACTCTTGCTCAAACACTCTCCAGTTCTCTGCAATATTATTATCAAATACAAGTTGAGCTGGTTTGCAAAATCCTTCAGCCATGTCAACAAAGTATGCTTAAACACACTGCAAATATGGCCCTTGTAATTATGCATGAACATGCACACACACACACACACACACACGCACACACGCACGCACGCACACACACACACACACACACACACACACACACACACACACACACACACACACACACACACACACACACACACACACACACACACACACACCAGGTACTTGTAATAACATTCAATTGCACAATAAACTCTTCAAAATACTGTACTTTGTGAAATATGCTTTGAAATGACTGTATTTTGTGAAATAACTTCACTGTAATACGATACAAACTTGTGAATACTTTGTATACTTTGGATATCTCAAATAGCTTTAATTAATGTGAAAAAGTAGCACATTGTGAAAAAATGCGGTCAGTTTCTTTATTTTATACATTTTATGTGATTCGGATATTATTGCAAACATTTTCGTAACTATTTTGAATATTTTTTATCAATATGTCACAGTTTCAGATATTTTAACTAGAAATTTGTTTTGAGCATTTTGAGTGCTCTGTTTTATATTTGTCGAGTAATAAATCATTTAAGCAGGTTTTAGTACCTGGAATTAGTTTCTAACATGTTTTGTGAGCTGTACATGCAGTAAGGATGATCCATTCCTCTATATTAACTAAGTGCCTCTTGGTCTTGATTCTGGAGCCCATTCTGACACCGTGTAGCTCATCCTGTGTTATGATTCAACATGAACAGGTGGGGTAGTTTGTTCATATGCTTTATTATATAGAAACAGTACAGGATGGATAGCAGGAACATAAAATATACACAAACTGATAAACTGACAGACCATTACACACATACATGCTTACATCTCAACAGCTCACTACAAAATGGCAGTCTGGCTCGCACGTGCTCAGTATTTATACACATGTGCAAGCCCATGGACAGCTTCTTAAAGGTATGCATGCATACATACATAATACTGATCTACAAGAATGAAAATAAGTATCATCTTGCAGTTCTGCTGATTATTTTTACTGTATTTCATAAGAATTCTGTGTTAATTGTTACATTTCTCACACTTCAGTAGACTTTCAGAGCTGAACTGTTTCCACTTCTGCTGCTACTGCTTTAGTACTTAATTACATTGTGTCTACTAGTTTTGCAGGACAGTAGGATTTAGATTTTGTGGTTTCCCTGCACTTGAGCTCTAAAACCAGCATTTTTATATTGAGGGTTTTCTGACTGCACTCTTTTGGCAGAAGTATGCTACAGAAAACCTATTTGAGTTGGGGGCTGCTGGCTGAAAGCTTATTGTGTGTTTTCCTGATTGATCTGTAGACCTTGCTGTTGTTAAACTTGTTTTTCTGATTATGTATAAGCCCAGTGTTTGCATTATTGGTAAGGTCAGATCATAAATTGGTCACTTTGAAATAAATGTAATGGTAGTAGCCCCATCAAACCCTAAAACCCTAAAGAATTTTTCCAAGGCAAATTACCTCCTATTAAGTGATAGCATAGGTCATTTTAAATCTCCCCAAACTCTGGAAACATAGAGGCCTATGCAGAAGTATACATGAATGCCCTGTACAACCACTTAAACAACTGTGTAGTCTAGCTAGAAAAACAAGCCACCCTGGTGGACCACTGGCATAAACAGACTATACAACACAGGGAAGAAATTCCTGTATAGAAGTAGGTGCCAGGGAGCACGGAGGAAAAGAAATTCCTCATCAATCTCAACAGGCAAATCAGGGAATTAGAGAAGTCTTCAAAAGTTAAATATGAGACTAAAATAGCCTCCCAAGCAAAGGATAACTACAAAGCATTTTAGTTATGTCTGAAATCTTAAGAGAAACATTCGTCAATGTAGATGGCACTACCTATACTCAGCCAGAAGAAATAGTAAACCAACCTTCTGGCCAATAAATTCAGCTCAACTTTCACCCCCTCATCACCTCTGGTCACTCCCAATACAATATCATCTACCATTCCTTTGCTTTATCCCAAAAGAACAGGTTGTCACTTCACTCTCTAAAGCTAGAAACATGGCATCAATGGGATCAGATGGAATCCCAGGGTGCCTATTAAATAGCTTGAAACATGACCTGGGAGATGCACTCAGATCTGTATTTAACAACAGTTTCCAGACAGGCTTTGCCCCAGTAGAGTGTAGGACAGCAACACTCATCCCTCTGCACAAGAGGGGACCATCAACTGACCCAGGAAACTACCAACCCATAAGTCTGACAAGCCTCATATGCAAGACTATGGAAAAGATAATCATAGACCTGATTAACAATAACATAGGAAGTCTCCAGACTCTAGACCCAAGTCAGCTACAGATGAGGGTAAGACAGTGCATACTACCTACCTTGACCTGACCAAGGCATTTGACATAATACCACACTTGAATATTACAGATAAACTCACACAATTAGACATAAACCTCTACATCACCAGATGGATAAACAAATGGCTCATGGATAGGACACGTTGTTAGAATGGGGAATCCACATCCAGCAAGAGGCCATTCACCAGTGCAGTACTACAGGGCTCAATGCTGGGCCCCCTCCTGTTTGAAATATAATTCTCAGACATCATGGCAAATGTAGATGTCCTTTGGCTGACCAGGTTTGCTGATGACTGCAAGTTGGGGGCAATCACTGACTCCCCAAATGATGCCAGTATTCTACAGAAAGGTCTGATGCACACTAATGGTTGGTGTCAGAGCCATGGCCTCACACTAAATAAGAAGAAGTGCATAATAATACCTTTTGTGAAATCAAATACCCCTGCAAATTAGAACATTGATAGCATCCCCAACAGTGGACCCAGTGGTGAGAGGTCTGAGTATTCAGATAGATAGTAATCTGAGCTTTGAGCTCCATGTGTCCACAGTGGTGAGGAAATATTTTTGTGAGGCTCAGCTTATAAGTTAGGGCATGGCATCCAGATCTAAGGATGTCATAGTACCAATATAGTCAGCCCTCATCAGACCAATAATTGAGTACATTGCATCTTATGGTATGTACCTTGCCAGACACCTGCAACAGTTGGAGCAACCTCAGAGGTTTCTCACCAAATAAATGCAGAGTATAACCAACATGTCATATGTGGACTGATTAAAAGTCCTATTACTGTATTCAGTTTCCTACCAATTACTGAGGGGTGATCTGTGACTGACCTACAAGGCAGTCTCTGACCCTGCCCTGATCAAAATACTGTGTGAGGGTTACTCTCTCCAAAGATCTAAACCTGATCGCTGGCATGAATAGATCATGCTGAAGAGACAGATGTGTGTTCCAGACATTGCCCATCCTCTGGAACAGGCCTTCTATTCATGTGAAGCAGAGCCCTTTCCTGACCACCTTTAAGTGCAATCTTGACAGATTCTCTCTTGGAGTGGTGCCCATGTCCCTTATGGACAGGGTCAATCTGTAAAAATGGCCAAAATCCCACTTGCTGACCTTTGTTAACTTTTTCCTAGGTATAAAAACTGGGCAAAATGTGGGCAAATCTGGCTTGACTTGTAAGGGCTCTTGAGCCATTAGCCTAGTAATTTTCAATGAACCTATGAACCTAAGGAGTCTATGCATACCTCTCAGTCTCTTACTATAAATGTCAAAAATAGGGAGAGATCTTAACTATTGCTCTTATAAACTTAGAACATTGCTAGAATGAAGGATATGAAGACTGAAACTCAAATGTATATCATTAACTACTGACTTTAATCCTCAGTGATTTGCCAGAAAACCACACATTTTATGAGGAAAAGACTAAAAATATGAGGCAAAAATCTGGACATTTGAGAGGCATGAGTTTACTGGTACCTCAGATTTTTTTAGCTCTTGATATTTTTAGTTAGGAACTTCTGTGGTTTTTGAAGTTGTTTGATATGTCTAGTGAGATATATCCCAAAGGCAGTATTGCATTTGGTTCCTATCACATGATCAAAAATTGTAAATGACGAACACATATTGAGCAAACCCAATTGGTCGAAACATCGAAATGTCGCACACGTAACATGGAAATCGCCATAAGGAATATTTTCCCTTTACTTAAATGCAGTGTGATCTTGGAGTAGGAATATTTAAGTAGCGGGGGTGTGGGGGTGCAGGGGACTTGCCCCCTGCCTACAGCATTTAGGTAAGTATAGTTTTTTATTTATTTTTTTATTATATTTTCGAAATTTCAAACATCGCTCATATGGTGTCGACCATATGGTGTCCGATGTTTGAAACTTTCGAAAATATAATATAGACCCATTGCATTATATGAACAATCTAATCAGTACAGAATACAAAGGCATAATAACTTCTTTTGATCTTGAAAATATGTGCTTATCAATGAGTTGCACAAGGTAAAAGAACTTTCTAACCACTGTTGCAACATGATGTTCAAATGACAGGGAACTATTCACCCATGTTCCAAGATCTCTCACTGCTTTCTCAAAGTGAGTATTGTCTATACTATAAGCTGGAGGGATTGATTGTTTACCAAATCTAACAATACTGCACTTTTTGGATCTTAGCATGAATAACCTTTCTTTTAGGTTAACTCAAGTCTGTATGTGTGGAACATTTTTTCCTATAAGAAGGGTAAAACTTCAATATTTGAAGATGTGCACAGTTTTGTGTGTAAGCATTAAATTAATAGGTTTTATGGGCTACTGGGGGTTTGTTTGTGGGCTTTCAATAAAACAAAAAGTTTTATAAGCTGTGCCATAGGCTTAAATGGATACGGCAAGAAATAACAACATAACCTGCCAAACAGTGTATGCATGTAACACAAAAGCTGAAAACAGACATTTAACAAAAAAGGTGTTATGCAGCAAAGGGGGAATAATAACTGTTTAATACAATGATGTTTTTGTAATATCTTTAAATGTCAATGGTCTCACAGATAAATACAAAAAAAAAAAGAATAGTGAACTATATTGATAAATGTAGCGTGCAAATAGTTATGCTACAGGAGAAATTAGAACATGTGAATTTGATAAAGAAGGGTGTTTAGGATGGCTATTCAGCAGAATACATGGGACAAAGGAAAAGAGGGGCACTTACATTAATTGCAAGAGGAGCTCCAAGAGTGATAGAAGAGGATACAAAAGATAATAATGGCAGATTTGTAGTGCTAAGTGGCTACTGGCAGGGGAAGAGGATTATACTGGTATGTATTTATATTCCACCTAAAACTCCTATAATGGAGCTTAAGAAAATTCTGGGAGAAATAATCAGTTTTCAGTAAGGAATATTAGTTGTAGGTGGGGACTGGGATTTGATTTGCAGCAGTGAAGATGTGTCTGGGGGTCCAGAAGTGAAAGTATAACAAAGGAGGGTAGATTTTTTAAGAAATTTATGAAAATATTTGGCATGGAATATGTTAATTCAGTAATAGGAGTTCAGAGTGAATTTACATATTATTCCCCAAGATATAAAAACTGACCTAGGCTAGACAGAATTTACATTTCACTGGAACATGTGCATTTACTTGAAGGTCTTGATACGCACCAAATAACTATTTCAGATCAAACATCAATAATAACTAAAATAAAAACAAAGGGTAACAAAATACAAATGAGACACTGGAGCATTCCCACCTCTCTACTGAAAAGAGAGGAATTTAAGGAATGGATAGAGGAGATTATAAAAGAGCTATTCGGGAGGATAAAAATTACTTCTAAAATATAGCTAGGGAGCGGAATAAAATTAAAGTGGAATTTAAAATAGGGTTGAAATAAAGGAAAAGGAGTTATGGTTAAGAAGTAACAAGAATTATTTAGAGTGACTGACAAATGTTAAAGTATTGTAGAATAGGGGGGATCTCACAGAACAAAAAGAGGGTCAAGTGCAGAATGCTAAGCAGAAAATAAGGGATTATCTCAATAATATACACAAGTTTAGAAAGATTGCTGTTAAACAACTGTTTTTTGACAACACTAGAGCACAAAATCTTTTAGCACAACAACTCAGGTAATTGAAAGTAGAAATGGCTGTCACCAAACTTAGGGAACCTATGACAAAGAAGGTAACATGAGATCCTGTAGTGGTAGTAGAAATATTTCGGAAATTCTATGAAAGTCTGTATAAAGCAGAGAAATATGGAAATCAAGAAAATATACAAATGGAAATGTTTATGGAAGAATTGTATATGCCAATGTTAGAGGTAGATGAGGCTCAATTACCACCAGTTAGGATAGGAGGAGATGAGATAACATAACTAATCTACAGGAAAATCCCCAGGAATAGATGGTATTTCTGTGGAAGTTTGGAAACTAGGCAGGAAAAGACTGATAAAGATCTGGAAGGTTTTGTTTAACAGTATTTTAAGAGGAGGAGAAGTTCCAACATCCTGGAAGAAAGCAGTGGTAGCTGTAGTACCTAAAGAGGGTAAAGATTTGTCAAATCCAGCTTCATACAGGCCCATTTTAATGCTAAACCATGATTATAAAGTGCTCATGTCTATAATGGCTAAAAGGATGGCAAAAGCAATGCCAAAATTACTAATATGGATCAATGTGGTTTTGTGGAGGGGATGCAAACCTTTTGACAACATTAACAAGATATTGACAATCAAGAGGGAAGAAGAGTGTAAGAAAATGCCATTCCTGTTGGTGGGTCTTGATGCAGAGAAAGAATTTAACAAAGTAAGCTGGGACTTTATGAGCTGAGCAATGGAAGCATTTGCATTTCCTGAAAAATTATAACATTGATTAAAAGGATATATGAAGGATCAGAGGTGAAAATTAAAGTAGATGGGTTCCTCTCTGATAATTTCTGCTTAAGCAGAGGAACTAGGCAGAGGTGTCCTCCTTCCCCTTTGCTTTTTGCATTATCTTTAGAACCCCTAGCAAAAAAATAAGGGACTCAGAAATTCAAGGAGATAATTGGTATGGTAGCCAAGCAATGTCTATTTAAAGATGATATTATTTTATACCTGACAAAACCAGAAAGAGACATTACATTGTTATGGATCATTTTGAGACAGTTTCAAATCTTTTCAGGATAAAAAAAATTAAAGAAGCTAAAACAAAGGCAATAGCAGTAAATTATGTACCCACATATGAATTGATTCACCAATATCCATATTTATGGGAACATGATAAAATGAAGTATTTAGAAGTCTGGATTAAAAATGAGTCTGGTGTGGCAGCTAAGGATACATGGGAAGAGACTAAACAAAAGATAATACAAAAACTGAGAAAATGGAAGCTTTGTTATATGGTTATGGATATTAAGATACAAGCACTTAAAAAGTTTTGTTCCCTTTAGTCTGATACACAGGTCAAACATATTTTTATCAACCAGAGGAGAAGTTGAGAATAGCAACTAACAAAGAGCAGAAGGACTTTATCTGGGAGGGGAAGATGGCAAGCATCAAGTGGGACAAACTGATTCTTCCATTAGAACAGGGCAGATTGGGATTACCCAATTTGAAGAGGCATTTCAGAGCTACACAATTAAGGCTCCTATATATATATATATATATATATATATATATATATATATATATATATATATATATATATATATATATATAGCACAAGCAGAAAACTATAACTCAAAGTGGAAAGGAATGATGATGATGAAAGGGGGAAGCTCAAGAAACAAGGAGAGACTGGGATTTTGGATGCAGGCCTTTAAGGAGAATATCAATAATCATACAGAATATTAAATCCATAAAATAGCAGAAACTATCCTAAGAACTAAGCCAACATGGGAAAGGAGAAAGGAGATTCTGCTGATAGGGATAATTGTAGTTAGGGATATAGACAATATACAAGAGGTGGCTGGAATTTATTGGAGAAAACTGGCAAAGGAACCAAGGTATTGGGAACAAATAACTAGAGTGGGAAAAATGATATAATGGGAAAATGCCAAGAATTTGTTTGGTTTGCAGGCTAGAGATTGTTTTCCCTATCAAGTATTGATATCAGAGTATAGGCAAATAGAATGAAATAGGGGGTCCTAAGTGAAAGACCAGAACTGGTAGAGTTTTAGTAGAATCTAGAACAGAAGCTGCCATTAAAAAAGGAATAATTAGTAGAGCATATAAAATATTGCATGATAACTATAAGAATCAATTAGAGGAGGTTAGAAAGGATTGGGAAGAGAGACTGAATAAGCAATTCACAAAGAAACAATGGGAGGATATATGTATATCTCCCAAATATGCATCAAAATCAAGAAGATTTAGGATTTTTGCTTGGAAATGTTTACATTGATATTTTTATGCTCTAAGTTGACTCCAGATAATTTTTTCCTCAGGTAGACAGCAAATGTTGGAGGTGTGATGGAGAAAAAAGAGGTAATTTGGAGCATATTTTCTGGGAGTGCGGTGAGTTAGCATACTTTAAAGATTCCCTATGGGATGCACTGTCAGAGATGCTGGGTGAGCAGATTGGTGTGGTGCAGGAGATGATGTTTCTTAGCCATAATACAGAATTGGAATTACATAGACATGGTAAGGTCTTGCTATGTCTACTTACGCTGGCTGCCAAAAAAGCAATTATTAGAAAACGAAAGTCAGAATCTAAACCAACTATATTAGATGTAGTGAATATAGAAACAGAGATAAAATAACTGTAACTGAGACCTTTAGAAAAGGTTAGAAGCAAACTACAAAGGAAAAAATAGGGATTATGGGAACAATACATATGGGGAGGAAAGAGGTTAAAAGAAAGCAGGACTTAAATGAGTTATGTAATGTTTGACTGAAAATGATTGGGTAGATTATAAGTGATGTCTAATGTTTGCAACTGAAAGTGTGTTAGTATGGTTTGTGATGTAAAATGCTTGCAACTAGGATGATGTTGGTGTGGTTTGTTTCCATTAATATACATGTATAATTGCCTATGTCATAAATGATGGTTTAATAAAGACAGTTCTTTTTTTAAAAAAAGGACAGGAATTGAATAGCTTATATAATGTTGCTTAGGTTATATGATATATAGCAGTGTATGTGAAGAATAATGTTTGTAAAAGTGAACTTGTTAATGCAGTTTGATTACTTTTATACATATGTAAATTTCCCTGTGTCACAAGTGATAATTCAATAAAGGTGTTTAAAAAGATACTGCGCTTTTTGGAATTTAAGTCAGTTTTAATACAGCAGTTATTAACAGAGATAAGCTCACATTGGACTCCCTGTGTCAGAGAGGGACTTGAGGATGACACAAAGTTTACCATCATCCACAAACCTGGTTAACCAAAGATCCTTGTATGTGAATTAGAGATAAGTGAAGTAAATGCCATATAGCAGAGGTCTGAAAATAGATCCCTGGGAAACTCCACTGGTCACCTTTATACTCTTTGAAGAAGCACCCTCCATCCTCACTGTGTGGGTTCTGTCCTGCAAGTAATTTTCAGTCCATCTAACTATATTTATTTATTTAGCATTTGTTTACCAGGAAAGTCTGACTGGGACAGAGCCCATTTTTCAGTGGAGGCCCAGGGAGAAACACTCCAGACACGTCTATGTAGTTGTCAGTTTGGAGTACATTTAGTTTGCTTATTATCTTGGCATGCGGTGTAGTATCAAATGTCTTGGCAAGTTCAAGGAATGTTGAATGGACAGCATGCACACTGTCCACAGCATGTATCAACCTCTCAAAAACGATTAATATATTCATCAGACAGAAGGTAGCCTTGACAAAGTCAAACTGCTGCATGTGAATTCTGATAAGATTTTTGATACCAGCATTAATCAGGTCCTTTATGATATGTTCCTTGGCTTTGCATATGAGAATTGTCAGACTGATGGGTCTATAATTTCTAGAGTCACTGGTGGGGCCACCCTGTGAAGTGCCATGACCACAGCTGTGCACCATACTCAGGAGACAAATCTAGTTGCTAGGCTCAGGTTTTAGAGACTAATTAATGGGTCTGCCATTGCTTATTTTGGTGCTGTTAGGTTGGATATGGACCTATGTCTCATTATGGATGTATTTTTCATTTTAGAAGGCACGTTTCATAAATGTTCTTTGGTGATAATTGGAGGTCAGAGACTTTTGGGGATATATTGATTTGAATAGTTGTCACTGGGGTGAGGTTTACAGTGAATTTGCTTGCTAGTATGTTGGCAATATCCACTGAATGCCAATGGGTGTTTCCACTTTGATTGAGTTCTGAGCAATGTTAAGTGTTATTATTTATCTTCCTGATGTAACTAAGAATGACTTGTAGTTGTCTTTAGCTTCTGATGTTAGTTTGAGTTCATAGGATGCGTTTGTTTTTATGATAGTATTTTCTAATTCCTTAGATAACATCTTGATGTTGTCCTTGATTTGAGGGATTTTAGTTTTCCTATATTTTTTAAAAAGTGTTTTTTTTTTCTTTTACCATAATGTTTACTTATATTGGTTGGCTCTTAAATTTCCCATTTTGCTTTGATCTCGTTGATATATCCACATGAGAACAGAATTTGTCTACATAAGCTTGCTACATCAGCATCTTGATTAATACAGCTATATGTGAATTTGGAAGTTTCATCATAGAATTTTTTAGAAGATTTGCATGCTTGAAGTCCTTGAATTTAACATTTGCCACTGAAGGTTATCGGTTTGTGATCGGACTTAACAGGTGAAAGAAATAACAAGGGAATAGTATACACAAACACACACACACATATATATATACATATATATATATATATATATATATATATATATATATATATATATATATATATATGGGTCCCTATCAAATGATAGAAAGCTCATTTGATAGAAACTCATTTCACTGACACCATAAGATATAACGCTCAAAATACTGAAAACTCATTTGACTGAAACTCAAAACACTGAAAATGCTATATGCCCTTTTCCCCACAATAGTGCGATCCTGGAGTTTGTATATATTGTTAGGAGGTGTGTGCGGGGCATAGCCGCCCCACATAATTTATGTAAATATTGTTTTCTCCAAACAGTTATTCATTGTGGTTATAAGTATCCATGTATAGGGTTTAAAATGTATGAAGTATGTGGGGGGCTATGCCGCCACACCCTCCATTGTGGGGGGCTGTGCCCCCCACTCCCCTAACTATATATATATATATATATATATATATATATATATATATATATATATATATATATACACTAATTCCAGGATCGCACTACCGTGGGGAAAAGGGCATATAGCATTTTCAGTGTTTTGAGTTTCAGTCAAATGAGTTTTTAGTGTTTTGAGCTTTCTATGTTTTGGTTTCAGCCAAATGATTTTCCATCAAATGAGTTTTCTATCATTTGATAGGGAGCCATATATATATATATATATATATATATATATATATATATATATATATATATATATATATATATATATATATATATATATATATATATATGTTATGTTTGTAAGAACCAGGTCAAGAATAGGTGGGAGGTTGGCGTAATGGTTAAGGTGCTTACCTTAGAAACACAAGATGCGGGGTTTGATTCCCACATGGGGTAATTGGCTAGGCTTAAAATGTTCCCCGAGGACAGTTAGCCTAGTACTAATCTATGAATATGTGATCCTCCAGTGAGTTATTTGACTATTTGTCCAGGGAATTCTTGTTTATAAAGTCTAAGATTTTTTTGCCGTGTCCTACATTTGAGATATAGGCTTCCCAGTTAATTGTCTGTAAATTAAAGTCTCCCAGGATGAATTAATTTCTTTTTATAGGAAGTTCATCTAGAATATTTTGGAATTTAAGATGGTTTTCATGGGATAGGAGAGGGTCCTGTAACAAGTTATAATTTGGTAACTGATCATATTTAGTGTGATCTGGATCTCAGTAATGTCTATTTTTGGGTCTCATAAAATTTGCCCCTAGGTAATATAATGTCTAACAAAGACGGATGCACCACCACAGTTTCCATCAGGTCTAAACGCACAAAACCCGGGTAAAGATGGAGTGCTTTCTGAGCATTTAAAAAAACTTTGGAAACAACACACCCATGAATGTGCTACAAATGCAGGAAGGCCTCAAGGTCAGGTTATTTGGACTCCTAGCCTTGAGCAGAACCCTTTTGATGTGACCTTGTGCTTGGTTTGTTTTACTAGTTAGGTTGGGAGTTCCATTAGCTAGAATATGTCTCTAAAAATGCATTCCGGTGGTAGCAAGGGTTTTTGCCAATATGCATAAGCCTTGGAATGAGAAGTGCTATCTGGCCATACAAAGCAGTTTCAATCATCAGTCATCTCATCCCTTTCTGACATCTACTGTATTCCCCCAGAATGTCTCCAGCTATTTAGCCAATTGATAAAACCAATTATCTTTTCTTTGTGTGGTGGCATCGTTCTTGGTGAAGGAAGGTTTCCACTCAATACTAAGGTCTTTCCAGCATTTTTGACATGTATGGAGAGCTCTGACATGTCTCTCTGCATCTTCCTCAGGGGTTTGCATGCCAAATCTTTTACTCCTGTATGTACATCACCATTTATGTTCCTTGAGGAGGACTCCTGCAATGTCAGCTGCTGCTTTCCTGTTAGAACACAAATAAACAAGTCTTTGTGGGTTCTGTTCAAGCAGCTTTATTACATACAAACACATTACTGCTGTTGACTATTGACTCTAGCTTAAGTAACATATATACAATTAATGACTAAGATCATGCATGCTCACTCCCTAGCCCTAGCTGCTCCTTCAGAATTACACTAAGGTTGTGCACATGTGCAGATTATATACGTGCACATACAGCCTCGCATGCCTCTTAAAGATACAAGCACACACACTTTACCCTCTGATCTACATCGTCCCTCTCTGAGAAATAGACAGTGCAATTGTTAGGAGACTGTTTAGCATGCAGAAATCACAGGTAATGCATAGACATGCATTATACAGTATTAAACATATGGGTATATACAATCAAGTCCACGTTACTGCATATTTCACACTTGGTTTAGATACTCATCCATATCGTGTGACATGAAATTGGGAATTGGATTTAGCAACTGGGACAGTTTCTGCAAAATGGTTGACCTGTGGAATGTTCAAATCACAGTCTGCAAAAGAATCAGACTTTTGAACACATTCTGGTCAGGAAATAGTGTCTGACTCATTCTTTGATTTAGAGTTTGCATCACAGATACAATGTTGTGATTGCAATGATGATGATGGTTCTGGTACAGCAAGAAGATGTCTGCAATTCCTCCTGTACTCCATGCCTTTGGAATTTACCAAGTTAGGTCTCTGCTCAGCATAAATGCCTGTAATCTGTCCTATTCAGTCAAATCCTTTTGTTGTCTGAATTCGTAATGTCTCTCCTTCCCTCAATGGATGAAGTAATCTACTCAATCGGTCGTAACTAGATTTCTGGATATTACTCTTCTTAAACAATTGAGCCCTGATGTTTTTAGTGTTCTTTGGCTTAGGCTGCAACAAATGTGAAGAAATAGGTAGCGTAGTTCTAGTTTGCCTGGAAAGTAGTCTTTGAGCAGGTGAGCCAAGAATATCATCACGGGGTATGTTTCTGAGATTAAGCAAATTCAAGAACATATCTATATTGTCATGTTTTGACCTTTCAAGTAATTGCTTTGCTACTCTGTCCTGCTCTTTCAGCTAGACCATTGGACTGAGGATATTCAGGACTACTAGTGATATGTACAAAGTCCCATTCTTTTGCAAATTTCTAAAACAACTGGCTAGTAAATTGAGTACCATTGTCAGAGAAAAGTTTCTGTGGACTACCGTGAACTGAGAAATGCCGTTTCAACTAACAGCAGCTAAGGTTAGGTTAGGTAGTAGATCAATCTCAAACCAATTTGAATAAGAGTCTGTCAAAACTAAGTAGTGTTGATTGTTTCATGATATCAGCTGCTAAAGTAGACCAAGGTAGTTCCGAAACTGGACTTAGCTGAAGCAGTTCTCTTTGCAAATGCGATCTGATACTATTGCATACTGAACAAGTAGAAAGAACTATATCAATGTTTTTTGGTAATGAAAGCCAAAATACTAATTCTCGTGCTCATCTCTTAGTGGATGTGGTTCCTGGGTGACCACGATGCAAAATCTGGATGTATTCTTGCTGTAAGGAAGCAGGAACAACAATTTTAGGACCTTTGAAAATAATGCCATCTTGCATCAATAATTCATCTCTGTAAGGAAAATACGCTTGCATTTCAGGTGATAAACTAGATTGCTTTGATGGCCATCTGACATTAATATAGTGATTGAGCTTCTGTGAAATTGAATCAGTCTGAGTACAACCTCTTAACTCATTAAGCCTAGTGGTGGGAAAATTATGCACTGACATCACATCAAAATCAAACGTTTCTGCATCAAGCTGTTCTATTGTAATTCTGGGAGATATTGATAAGGTATCAGCCAGATAAAGCAATTTACCTTTATCAAAGACCAATTTGAAATTGTACTTTTGCTATCTGAGCATCATTCTTTGTAATCTCGCTGGAGCGGAATGCATATGCTTCTTTAGAATAGCAACTAAAGGTTGATGATCAGTTTCAATCTGAATAGCTCGACCATAAATATAATCATGAAACTTGGAGCATGGAAATACTATTGCCAACAGCACTTTCTCAATTTGAGCATACTGCATTTCAGTTTGGGTTAGTGTTCTTGATGCATAGGCTACTGGTCTGCCCTCTGGAAGTATAACTACACCTAGGCCAAAGTTTGAAGCATCACAGGAAAGAATAACTGGTTTGTTCACATCATAGCATCTTAATGTAGATGGGGTGGCAATTTTCTGCTTAAGGTCCTCACATGCCTTCTGGTGATGTTCTAAACATGACCATGCAACATTTCTGTGTGTTAGCTCTCTTAAAGATGCTGTCAACTCACTGAAGTCTGGTATAAATGTGCCTAAATAATTGGCCACGCCCAGAAAACACTGTAGAGGTTGATCATTATCTAGTGCTGACATTTCAAGAATAGCTGCCTGTTTGGTTGGGTCAGGTCTCAAGCCTGCACTTGTGAACAAATGTCCTACGTACATAACTTCTGGAAGTCTAAATTTGCACTTTAGAGGACCGAGCTTTAAGTTTACTTCACGTGCTGCGTCTAGAACTTTCTTTAGGTTTTGTCATGCTCTGCTTCACCATTGCCTCCAACCAATAGATCATCTGCTATTATGGCACATGGATAACCTGAAAAAATTTGCTCCATTGCACATTGGTAGACTTTACTTGCAGAATTTAGTCCAAATAGCATCCTTAGGAATCTGTATTTGCCAAACGGAGTACCAAAAGTAGTTAGAAATGAAGATTTGCAATCTAGCATCACTTGCCAAAATGAACTCTTTACATCTAAAACAGAAAATACAGTGGCATTTGGTATTAGAGCTGCAACTTCTTCAACTATGCACATTGGAGGATACAGTCTTTTTAATGCTTTGTTCAAATCTCTTGGGTCAATGCATATTCTGATTTCGTCTGAGCCTTTCTTGTGAGCTGCTACCATGGACGACACCCATTCCTTTGATTATGTGACTGGACGAATCAGACCTTGCTGCACCATTTCATCCAACTGAGATTTAACTTTATCTTGCATCGCTATTGGAACTCTTCTTGCTGGTCTGACAACTGGCGTGATCTCTGGGTCTAACTTCATGGAATACACAACTGGAAATTTGCCTAACTTGCCATTGAAAACATCAGCATACTCTGAGAAAATGGCTTCGTAGAAATTGGAACTCGGAACTGCACTCACATGATGAACTTCTTTAGCAAAAGAAAGCAGATTAATTCTTAACCTATCTTTGAAATCCAATAAAGATTGCACTGGTCTTCTGGTTATGTAGAATAACAAGTTGTAACAGTTCTCAGTCAAATAACATGAAAGTATCACAGAATCTTCGGTTTGAATTTCTTCACCTCCATAAGTGACAAGTCTCACACTACTGGTTACATTGAGTTTTCATTTGTTCTCACTCTTGCAAATGTGTCTGCGGATATAACATTACACTTTGAACTAGTGTCTACTTTGAGCTCTGTGGATTTTACATTAATCTGGACACTACAAAATATTTCACTTCTTGCTCTTTCACCAAGCACTGAGACACCATTCACATAAAAAGCTGACTGCTTCTGCTCTACTTGATCAGCTTGCTCTTTTATGTGACCTTTCTTTACAACTGTGTTTGGCTTACTTGATTTGCAAAACTTTTGGAAATTATTCCATTGTTTACACTTGTGACATTGCTGACCATATGCTAAGCACTTCTCTCTTTTAGACTCATGATTCGCACCACAATTGCAACAGTTAACAATAAAGCTAGATTTGGGTTTTGCTGATTCATGTTTGTGTTGCACTGAGCTGGCGCTGGAGCCCGCATCTCTCTTGGAACTTTCTGGAAAGCTGCATGCCTTCTTTGGAAACCTTGTAGATGTCACATGCTTAGGCTTGCTTTTGTTTGCCACGTGTTGCATACTTGAAGTATAAAACAAGTACCGAACCAACACGGCTAGGCAAAAACTTCATTTATAGAACATAAAAGAAAGTGATAAAAGTAAGCACTTCCACGATAACACTATCACTTCTTCAGACTAATAAACAAGTAGAAAGACATAAGTTTAAAAAGAAAGCAAGGCCAATCAGCTATCATATGCAAATTTGATAAATTAACTAAAATGTACACACACAAGCAATGCAACAATTGTTATAAATACAAGGGAAACAGTACAAGTAAAATCTTAGTTTAAAATCTTTGTTTAAAAACAACATTAATGTTTAAGTGGGCGTGCTTTCAAGAATGGTTTAAGGCTAGGGATGCCATTTAAACCAGGCAGTTTCTCTGCATTCAAGAGCAAGATCCATTTCTGTTCAGCCCTTTCTATTTTATTAGATGTATCACCCCCTCTAATACTAATGTCCAAACCCTGAAGTACAAAGAACTTAAAAGTGTGTTCTGAGCCACATAAACCAATGTGTTGTGCTAAGGCATTTGTATCTTTCTGGTTCCTAATATTCCTATAGTGTTCGTGTCCTTCAGTGGTCTGTTAGTTTTGCCTATATAGAAGGCATGATAGACCTGGGAGCTTGCAAAATAAACAATATTTGGAGTTCCGCAGTTAGCATAAAAATCAAGTTTGATTTTAAAATTAACGTGAGGATGTATGTAGGTTGAGCCTGTAAGTATATTCTTAGAAGCTGAACAAGACCTACAGGAAAAAGTCCCATACCTGGTAGACTGAGGCCCTTTGATACAGAGTTGCGATTTATAGCAAAAATGTTTCTTCAATGACTTATTGTTTTAAATGCAAAATGTGGTGTGCTGTTTATAGCTCCTTTCAATTCATCTATTGTGTGTAGGCTATTCCAATTCTGTTTAATGATCTCACAATATTTATTGATGTCACTAGAGTAAGGTAGAGAGAGACTCTAAAAGTATCTCTCACAGCTACAGTTGCTTGTGGAGCATCAGGTGGAGTATGGTTGCCAAAATAGGCTCTACATTTCCCTTCCCTTTCTTCCCATGCAGCATTAATTTGAGAGTCAATCTCTGCCTCTTTGTCCTTGGAGTATGGACAAGGACTTTCTGACAGCTTCGGCATACAATAATTTATTTCTGACAGCTTCAGCATACAATAATTTAGAGTGAGTTTGTGCAGAATGTTGACTTAGTGTGTGTTGTAAACAGGATGCATTTCATTTTCAAGAGGCTGGTCTCTAGTTAAGTATGTGCACCTCTCACAAGTACATAATGTCAAGCTAGGCATTAATTCATTGTTTCTGGTCTGATGGGACCTCCTGCATGGCTCTTTTTTATGTAGGTGGGAGATAGTTTGAGATTCTGCTCTCTTTTGTCACAGTGGCATGTCTAAAAGAAGCATATATGACTGTTTGGGAGTTGCTATAAAGGGAATTGTGTAGCCTCTGTATCTTCACCCAATTATCCTGAATGATGGCCAGCCAAGAATCCAGATAAAAAGACAGCTGACTTCCTGACTGCATCTAGAGTTAAGCGGTCATTCAAGGCTTCAGATATGTAGGGAAAGCTTCCCAGAGAAAAGACCCCTCAAGTCCTGATTCTGCAGACCCCCTTTGCCTCTGTGGCAGCATCTGTTGAATGTTTCTCCCTCTGCCACAAGAGCTCCTGTCTGAAAAGGAGTCAAAAAGGGGACATTGTGACTTTTTAAACTAGAATGCCTTGTTACCCTTCTGGTTCCTTGAAAAGAACATTTGAAGGCTCTCAAATTGGACTCTTAAGGCAAATAAGATAAGATCTTCCCTTCCTCATCACTTTTCAACAATTTCTTTTTGACCTAGGGACCAAATAATGAGGTCCAGTCATAAGCAGTGTTTGCAGTGGACATTTAAAATTGTCTGCAAAATCATAGCCAGGCAGGTTGACACACAGCAATGCCAGTGCCCACTACTTTAGCTGCTCTGTTTACCACGATCCACTTCATGGAGAGGTTAATAACAGAAATCATGGTAGCGACCTAAGACTCAAGTTGCTTACTGTTGTCTGGAGTGGGAGGTCTTCGCAGAGACAAGTGTTTGCTCCGTCAGATCTCTATGGAACCTTCTCATAAGGGTTATGAACTTTAAAACACAAATGGAAAATATTCCCAAGGTGTAGGCATGTCTCCCCAGACATTTAGTGTGGTCTGCCCTTGGACAGGTGTAAGATTTTTTCAGTATTACAGCATGCCCTCCCTGCCACTAAATTGATCATTTGGTTAACAGGACTGACTATGTATGAAGTATAGGGTCATACCTAAGTGTCTTGAATAACACTTCTTCATCCACAGAAAGACAGGTGGTGGATTAAGTACCCATTAGATGCATTACTTTCAAAATATCCCCAAATCTATGGATGTTAGGAGGGACTGGGGGAACCTTCCTTTTCACTGAGGTCAATATCTTGTGTAAGAGATTCTGTAGGGGAATCTGTGAATCTCCTTTTACAGATAACACTTTCTGAAAGATTGGTGGGAGTCTTCCAAAGACCCAGAAGTGTCTTGGGCTCTTTTCTGATGGAGAAGTTCAAGGCATGCAGTGCCATTCACTCTTTGGTCAGTGATGAAGACTCAATGACTGAGACAGACCGCTGTCTGAGGGAGGAGCCAAGACTGATGGTACATCACCTTTCTGTATCAAGAAACAGGTGATGATCCTCTCAAAGGGCTGCCAACATGGAACCTGATAGTGCTGAGGACCCCCCCTGCTGGCTTTAACTCCATCCTTAAAGAAGAGTCACATGCTTCCAACAAGGGAGCCCAAGATACAGATGAGCCTTTGAGCTTTTGGAAGAAAACTTATGCTGACACCTCAAAAGTCAAATCTCCAGTCACACAAAACAGCATCAAACAAGTTGTCAGTGAACTTATATCTGCAACATTTACATCCCTGGCTTGCTCTCCTTCCCTCTTCACCTCTGATTTTCACAGTTGCTTCCTTTCTAATTGTTTCAGTGCTGTTTCACACTGCTGACCTGACCCTGTCAGTACTAGTTCCAACCAGCTAGGCCACTGTGATATCCATCTCCAGTCTCTATTCCAACCCCTCCCCTAGTTTCTTTCACTTTCTTTTCTTTCCAACCCCTCCCTCAGACTCTTTAACTTTGCCTTCCTTCCTATGGTGTCATCTTTTACCTCTCTGAACCACTCTAATCCTGTCCCTATATCACTGCTAGAATATGCCTTACCCCTTGCATACTTTCGTCTGAACTTACTTTACACTCCACTGATTGTTTTTCACTTTTAACCTTGATTCTTCCTTTTCTTGGCTCTACCCACTCCGTTTGCCCTACAGGCTCACTCCACTCCCCTACCCTAACCCCATATCCCACACACCCCCAATACCCTTACACTTATACTTAGCTAGCCACTTCCACCACTTTCACCATCCAATCCAAACTAACCATCATAACCCCAAAATCTCCTCCCACAGTTCACCCATTATAGTAACCTTTCCTTTCAGAGTTTGCTGCCAAACACAAGTTATCCTGATAAACTACTAAACAATTAACCTAAACCATAATCTCTTACTCAAACTAACTTCACAACTTAACTCACCCCTACTTCTACTCTAATAACCAACATCATGACCCTCAAATCTCTATTCCTACTTACTCAAATAATACTTCTAGTTACCTTAACTTGCCTAAATGATATCACCCAACCTACTAATGCAAACCAATCCCCCCATTTCTCACCACTACCCCATCCGCTACAAGGTACACATCTACTTTTACTCATATATCTCCCAGTCTCTACCCCCTCAACACTAGCATGCTCTTTCCCTATAGACCTTTACCTAACTCTAAAAACACTGTTCCCAAATACACTAGTCTAATGTCCACAAAATTCTCTACCTGTATACTACACCCCAAACAAACCAAATACCTCATCCATCATCTTATCTCTATCCTTCTCTCCGGGGACATCCACCCAAACCCAGGCTCCTCTACCACACTGTATCCAACCCCCCAAGCAACAGGCAAAAATCCTCCACTTCTCAACTCTAAATGCTCAGAGCCTATGTAACAAAATTCCAAACCTTCATGCCTGGCTTCTACATAACCAGCCCAATATTGTCTCTATCTCAGAAACCTGGCTTAAGCCCCCCATACAAGATTCTGAAATAACTACTGCATGTTAAGGAATGACAAAACACAAAAAAGGGAGGTGGTGTAGCACTCCTTTACTCAGCATCTCTCTTAGTCACCCCTATACTAAACCCTTTCCCAAATTTGGCAAGGCAGAAATAATACCAGCCCTACTCCACCTAAACAATCTCCCTCTATATTCCCCCTGGTGACAATATCTCATCCCTAAAAGATATTCTCTCCTGGGTCTCTACCACCATTACTCATGAAACTATAATCCTGGGGGACATGAACATAAACTGGGCCACAATCCAGTCTCCCACTAACTCACTCAATATTAACTTATATAACTTTACACAACTAATCAATTCCACTACCAGGCCTTCCAAGAACTCCATCACTGGAACTACAATAGACTGGATTCTAGTATCCCATCCTCACTATATCTCTGATAGTGGTATTCTCCCAGACCCACTAGCTGACCATTTCCCCACTTTTGTCTACCATCTACCCTCTTCTATACAACTAACTCACACCTATATTTTTACTCGTTACCTAAAGAACTTCAATACTGAAACCTTCTTAAATGCACTAAAAAGCACAAACTGGAACCCATTAAAAACTCTTTCTCTAGATAATGCTCTATCCTACTTTAACTCTACTTTCACAAACCTGCTCAACTCCTTTGCCCCTATAAAAACAAAACATATAAAAAGTAACCCAGTGCCCTGGTTAACCAAAAACACCTTAGTTACTATGCGACTCCGTGACAAAGCCTAGGCACGTTTCCATAAAAATAAAACCACTATCACCTTAAATGAATATAAAATACTACAAAATAAAGTAAAAAAAAAACTCATTACCTTAGACTGCAAAGCCTATTTCCCCACTCTCCAAACCAACCACACCACCAATCCCAAACTATTTTGGAAAGAAATCTCATCTCTCCTCAACCCGGGAATAAAAGAAAACCCTTGCCCCAACCTAGATGCCTCTGAAATGGACTTGGCCACCCAAATTAACTCTTTCTTCATAGAGTCCATAAACAAGCTAACATCATTCTTCACCAACACCTCTACAACCCCTCCTCAGTGTGCTCCCATCCCTTCCTCCCCTAGCATCCCTTGCCCCCAACCTCCCCCTTTCTCTATCAATCCCATCTCTGTATCCACCATAAAAAAAAAAACTTCTCCTAAAATTAAAACCTGGTTCCAATGCCCCTGATGAAATTCCTTCCTACTTCCAAAAAGTAGCTGAAAAAGCCATTGCTCTCCCTATCAGCATACTAATTAATTGGTCTATCTCAGAAAGCCAGGTCCCCCAGCTCTGGAAAAAGGCCTTCATTATTCCTCTCCCAAGTTGGCAATAATAATGACATCCCAAACTTTCTCCCTATCGCCATCCTATCCCCTATTTCTAAGCTACTTGAAAAGTGTGTACACCAACAACTCTTATCCTACCTCATCAATAATCATCTTCTTACCCCCACACAAACTGCTTTAGACCAGGTCATAGTACCCCCACTGCCCTTCTCTCCTTCCTAGAAACAATCAACAAAGCCCACAACTCTTGCCATTTTGTATCCACTCTTTTCCTCAACCTCATTAAGGCATTTGCCACTATTTCCCACAACCTCCTTCTTACCAAACTCTCTAAACTTAACCTATCCCTTCCTCTACTCAGTGGTTCTCAAGCTATCTCACAAACAGGCAACAAGCAGTTAAATGGAAAATAAAAACTACCTCACCTTTCCTTAATACATCCACAGGCATCCCCCAAGGTTCCATTTTAGGCCCCCTACTATTCAACATCTTCATAAATGATTTCTTCCAAGCCATTCTTAACTCCATTCTCATCCAATATGCTGATGATTCTACTATAATCTGTTCCTCTCCTTCCATCACAACTCCTAACAATCTAACACAAGCCGCCTTGGATGCTCGACAACCATCTAGCTCTTAATGCAACCAAAACAAAACATATGTTATTCAATGCATCCAAAACCTCTTCCCTAGATAAACAATCCTTCATGATTACCAGCAATAATAATAATTCCCTAGAACTAGTCTCTGACACAAAATTACTAGGAATTATCATTGACAATCAACTAAAATTTTATAAGCATCTACAAGCAAATATTAAAAAAAATCCATAAAAAATTAGGTATGATTTACCACCACAGTCGCTTTATCTCTCCCACCACCAGGATTACATTAGCTAATACATATCTCATCCCATCCCTTTTATACGGTGCATCTATCCTAACCAGCCTACAGTCTTCCCTCAAAACAAAACTCTCATCTTGTTATAACAAAATATCCAAATTTGCAGCAGGTCATAGAGCCTCTTCTCACCACTGTAATTCCCTTCACCAACTAAGTTGGCTGGAATTACCAAATTTCCTCACATATACCCAGCTCATCCAAGCACGCAGACTCATTCATAACCCATCTCTCTGCCACTCCCTAGCAAATACCTTTGAAATGCATAAACCAGATAGACTCCTAAGATCCAATTCCCAAAACTGAATTAAATTGCATAAACCAACACACCTGCTGGGAATCAATTGATGTCCTTCATTCTTGCACGCCTCTGGAACTCTTTCCCTTCCCCCATCTGCATCACCAGCAGTCCCTCCTTGTTTAAAACCTCACTGTACTCGCATCTTACTTCACTATGGAAATGCTCTTGCTCTCATCCAACCTAATTCTACCACACTTTCTTCCTAACTTTCCAAACTTTGTTGCCTGTTACTACCTCCTAAAGTTTTACATCCCTTGGGACATATTCGACCAATGACTAAAAAAATTACCTCATTGTAATTCCCTAAAAAAAAAAAAAAATACTACTTACTGAATTAACCTGATGTAATTTTCCTATTGAAAATCTTTTTTATTTCTGTGTTATATAACGTCTACTTGAATTGTGCAATATGGGTTTGTACTATACAAAATATGTATTTAACATTTAATTGAAATGTATATTATGGATTTATGCTCTTTCTGTACTATGCATTGGTATTTCTCTGGGGCTTTTCTCCCCAGGACTCCATTGAAAATGGGCTTCTTGTAGCCCAATGGACTATCCTGGAAAACAAACTGCAAATAAAATAAATAATAAAATAAGACAGGTCTGAGGACTCTACATTGAAGGCTTGGTATTGACAGACAATTGGCCTGGATGGGATTTGCATCAAGTGCATCAGATGCAACTTCAGTGATAATGGAGTGGCTCCAACCTGTGCTGAAGGAGGATGTGCTGGAATTATCATCTGGTTTACAACTACTGGCACAAAGACCTTTGTTAGGGAAGGAGCAGAAGTAACTGGAGTTTGTGGGCAAACACAATCTGCCTTGGAAACAGAGGGAGTTGGGATAACACCCATGTTTATTTGAGCCTTGACAAAAGCGCTCATCATTCAGTCCCAAATGATGTCAATGACAAGCCTGACAGATCTTGAAAACCTGAATGAGGAATCAGAGGGGGGAAAGGAGCTGAAAAATCTTGAGTTCTACATCAGAGGATCTACTATTGGGGATTTCTCCTTTTCGGGGACCTATCAGAGATCACTATAATTCGCTGTAAGTGGGCACATGGCTCTGAGAAGATTAGAGTTGAGGACTCAAGGGACGGGTAAGGCTTTTGCAACCTTACAGGAAGGAGGTTCAGGAAGATCCTCATGCCTTCTTTTTCTCTTCTGTTTCTTTGGCTTCCTCCTTTTCTTTTCTTTTTCCTTTCCATTTTTCTTGTCATCTGGCCAGTCCTCAGAGTTGGAATGGAAAATGCCTTTTTAATATTAACTTACTGCAGAGTTCAAGCAGGGAATGATGCTCAAAGGCCTTGCAGATGTAATACAAGGCCTGTAGATGTTCTGGACCCTGGCACATGATGCAGAGGTTACATGTGTCCTGGGGTGGAATATTGAGCCAGTACATGGCACACTTTTTAAAACCTGAAGCCTTTTCCATAATCTGTACAGTCAGTACAGCAAAGCACTACAACGTGATACAATAGAGACTACTACCACACTAGGGGGAAAAAAAAAACAAAACAAAAAAAAAAAAAACTTGTTTTCCCGCCTTTCTAAGCTAGTATAGTCCAGTTTTCAGGTTAGTGCTGAATTCAGGGCTGTGTTACAAGTTTCTGTGTTTGCCTATACCTTACTTGGATAGAAGGAAGTTTCTCTGTTCACTGTGAGAGAGGGAGCTTTGAGTAGCCTATCTGTCCCTGGAGGAGTGGTTTCAGCCCAGAAATTAGTAGTTTATTGGCCATTTTGGGCTCATTTCTATCTCTTTCATTTCCCTGCTATAAAACCCGCATTTGTGAGGTTTTTGCGCTAGTATACAGCTCAGCAAGCTCCTGCCTGGTGCCTTGCAGAGTTCTACAGCAGCAGATAGACATAAGAGAGACTTTGGAGTGATTAAGTATAATTTTTCTGCATTTTCTTGCTGCCGTTAGCTAATTCCGCCTAAAACATTTCTGTGATTTAAAAAGCTTGTTTCAGCTACATATTGTACTTATTTTACTGCCTGTACTTTAACAAAGTTGTTTTTGTGTTTACATTACCTGTTTAACTGTTGTAGGCTACACACTCAAGTGTGATGGCCATTTCTGTCCATTGAAAGTGTTATTTTGATTGTATCTGCTTTATTTTGTTTTCCTGCCTTTCTAAGCTAGTATAGTCCAATTTTTCAGGTTAGTGCTGAATTCAGGGCTGTGTTACAAGTTTCTTTGTTTGCCCATACCTTACTTGGATAGAAGGAAGTTTCTCTGTTCAATGTGAGAGAGGGAGATTTGAGCAGCCTATCTGTCCCTGGAGGAGTGGTTTCAGCCCAGAAATTAGTAGTTTATTGGCCATTTTGGGCTAATTTCTATCTCTTTCATTTCCCTGCTATAAAAGCCGGTTTTGCGTGCCGGGCAGCACCAGTTAGCTAGGGTATAACTATTCCCAGCTCCACAAAGTCTACTCTTCAATTTTTCTCTTGGAACTAGACAAACTTTCAACTTAAGCACTCATATCATTCACTTCTCATCCTGGCACTTGCTCAAAACTCATAGCAAGCACTAATAAACCTTAGCACTAGACCCCCTATATTGTAGAGATGCATAAGGCTCTCTATTCGACCTTACCAGCCAATCAGTAAAACAGTTCACTGTACCTATCCAGGCATGTCCAAAGAGCAGTTTCAGGTGTACTCTCTGGTAGAACTGGTGAATCTGGGTATTTTGAGGCAATGTTACAATTGCGTCATGTACACAGAAAAAACCCTCTCCTCCTTCCACCAAAGACTAATACATGCGAGAAATGCAATTATACAGACAAACTGGAGGCTAAGCTCTCTCAACCCAAGACTGGACCAGGCAGTCAAGAGGAGAAGGGAATTACTTGCATCACACCACCAATCTCCCACAGACCTATGAAACCAGCACTGGCAAATAACACACATAAATACACAAAAACATACTCGGAGGCTCTAAATACAAATCTGCAAAAGCAACAGAGACCTCCAAAGCAGACATCCAAGCAACCTCTACCCCCCCAACACAAACCATGAGACATATACTTCACAAAAGCAATGTGCCACACAATCACAGCCCTTAAGGCAAAATAACATACCCAACACACTAGTAATAGGTGACTCTATAGTCAGGCACACTGACGTCCCACTCACTAGGCTGAACAAGGAGAAGGTTACTGTTAGCTGCCTATCGGGTGCCATAATCCGTCACATAACACAAGCACTCAGGTCACTCCAGAACAAGTACAAATATGGCTCTGTCATTGCCCATGTTGGTGTGCCATACCTCCCTGGACTACAAGAAAAGAGACATGGAGCAGCTCTCTGATCACATAGCCCAGGCCGGTCTGACCCTGAGTAGCATCCTGCCCTCAGCAAGAATGATACCATGGTATAGAGAAAAAATTATCAATTTCAACAATTGGCTAAGCTTCTGGTGTCATTCAAAGGGGATCCAGTATCTGTCAGCCTGGGATGACATGCTCGACAAGCCATGCTGCTTCGCTAGAGATGGCTTGTACCTGTCACCCTTAGGCTTTTGAATACTGGCCAAGGCTCCTACCACCCTGTAGTGCCTTTTTTTAAGCAAGGCTCAAAAGACAAACCCACTGCCGAAAATAGCACAAGTAACAAAAAACTGAGGGTAATGCTACTAAATGCCAGAAGTCTAAACCTCAAAATGCATGCACTCGAGGCACTTCTCAGTATGGAGAAAATTGATATATGTGCAGTAACAAAAACCTGGTTTAAGGCTCCAGAGAGCACCCCAGCAATACCAGGCTACAACTCATACCATACATTTCGGCCAAAAAACCCAGATCAAAATACAAAAGGTGGGGGAGTATCTATCTTCATCAAGAATACCCACACCTCCAGGTTAGTGGCACAGCACAATGCTTCAGAGATCATCCACATGCAACTAACAACGGGCAAAACTGCTATTCAAATTATAGCTTGCTACAGATCATCCACCATGTCCCAGGACCCCCACTCCACATTCCTGGAAACACTGGGAAACATAAAGGTCCTACCAAACACCTTGATATTGGGAGATTTCAATTACCCAAACATTAACTGGGAGAACTACTCAAGTATAAACTCCCTAGCCCAACATTTCCTAGAATTTAGAAACTCAAACACCCTGGATCAACTGGTCAACACCCCCACCAGAGGCGACAACATATTGGACCTGGTCATCACCAACATGGGCGACCGCTGTTCCACACCAGAGGTCAACCCCTCGCTGGTTAGATCTGACCATAAACTAATCACTCTGGATATCCACATTCTGCCACCACCCCCGGTCAAAGAAACCACAGTGAAAAACTTTTCAAAAGCAAACTTCACGTTACTTAAGACCAAGGTGGGAAGTTTCAAAACTCCCATGCTAAAGGATAACGCTGTCCAAGCTACAAAATCCTTTACTAATGCACTCAACAGGCACCTACAAGAATGCATGGATCGTGCTGTCATAAACAAAACCAAGACTCACTCCTCCAAGAAAAGGAAACCGGTCTGGTGGACCCCTGCCATAAACAAGCTATACAATAGAAGGAGGAAACTAGTACAGAAAAAAGTAAAATCCCAAGAAGGGAAGACATCCCTGATCAGTATCAGCAAGAAACTATGTTCCCTCATAAAATCATCCAAGGCTAGCTTCAAAAGAAAAATTGCCATGGACTCCAAAGATAACCACAAGGCATTCTTTAGCTACGTCAAGAATCTAAGTGGTAATTCTCAGATCTGCTCAGAGTTAGTGCAGAATGGCACAAAATACACTGAACCGACTGATATAGCCAACATTCTGGCAGACAGGTTCAGTGCAAACTTCACCCCCCCCTCTCACCCCCAAAAGGGCCCATAACTATACCAGAAGAATGTAGTGCCCCTGAAATCACAGACACTCAGGTTAAAACAGCCCTCTCCAAAGCCAAAAAAACAGCATCAATGGGAAAGGACGGTGTCCCAGGCTACATCCTACACGAGCTCAAAGATGAACTAACCCCTCACCTAAACACACTGTTTAAACTCAGCCTCTCCACAGGCTACGTGCCCACAGAGTAGCGCAAGGCAATGGTTATTCTGTTCTACAAAAGGTGGAGCTACAACAGACTCCGGGAACTATCACCCTATAAGCCTGACTAGCTTGGTCTGCAAAGCTATGGAGCGCATTTTCATAGATCTCATTAACAGAGATACTGGGAACCTCCAAACACTGGCCCCTACCCAGTTCAGCTTTGCTAAGGGCAGATCATGCCTCCTAAACCTGGTGGACTTCTTTGAGACAGTTACCAAGGCTATAGATGAGGGAAAGGTGGTCCACACAGCCTACCTAGACCTTGCAAAGGCCTTTGACACCATTCCCCACTCAGATATTATAGACAAGCTCACCAGCCTGAACATAAACCCCTACATCACGAGATGGGTTGCCCACTGGCTCACGGACAGAACCCACATGGTAAGAGTTACGGGAGCTAGGTCTAACTCTAAACCAGTTACAAGTGGCATTCCCCAGGGCTCAGTCCTAGGACTCCTCCTGTCTGGCATATACTTCTCAGAGGTACAGGCAAGCACAGGAGGACTATGGCTGACCAAGTTCGCAGATGATTGCAAACTAGGGGCTATAATTGACTCTCTGGCTGACACACACATCCTCCAAAAGGGCCTCACTAAGACAGATACCTGGAGTCAAAACCATGGCCTCAAGCTAAATGCCAAAAAGTGCATAGTCATCCCCTTTAGAAAAAAACAAAGTACCCACAAACTACCACGTAGGTAGTAGCCCCCTAAATATGGAAGACTTGATAAGGGATCTGTGGACCCAAGTAGATAGTAACCTCTCCTTTGATAATCACATTGCCAAAGTGGTTAGAAAATCCTTCTATGTGGCCCACCTAATCACAAAAGAGTTTGCATCCAGATTGAAAGAGGTCATTGGGCCCCTCTATGCATCACTCATCAGACCCATCATAGAGTATAATGCTCCAATTGGGATGTACCTTACAAGACACCTGCAACAACTGGAAAGTCCACAGAAGTACCTCACCAAGAGGATCACTTGCCTCAAGCAGATGCTCTATGCAGCTCAACTGAAGAAACTCCAGCTGTACTCGGTTGCATACTGCCTACTCAGAGGTGATCTCTGCCTGACATACAAGGCCATGTCCAACCCAGAATTGATGGACATGCTCCACCTAAAGAAAACCATATCCCCTCGAGCCACACACTCCAGGGATCTAAACCTCACCACATCAATAAATAGGGCATGCTGGAGGGGTAGATTCCTGTCCCAGAGACTTCCCATGCTCTGGAACAAGATTCCAATCTACATTAGGCAGAGCTCCTCGCTAACCCTCTTCAAGAGGAACCTTGACGAGTGGATGGGAAACAGAAAGTTTACCCCAGGGATCATTCAATGGCTCTGCTGGGCAGAGGCACAGGGAACTAATCTAAGGGGGTGGCGAAAGCCAACACATTCCGGCTAGGCTTGTAAATGCCTTCAGGCAGATAGCCTAGTACCTACCTATGAACCTATAAACCTATGAAAAATATAGTATAATTCTATAATTAGCTTAACTACGTTAAAACAAAATAAAAATATCCATGGAAAATACTATAAACAAATGTCTAAATACTACTATGTCTAGTAGGATGAGATAATGAGGATTAAGCCTCAGCCTAATCAGAAGGGAGGGAGGATATCAGGAAGATTTGTTTTGGCTATAAATCTGTGAAAAAGGAAAGCAAACAAAAGGCAAACAGAATTCTGACTGAAGTCAGTAAAAAAGACAAGAATCAAACACATCTACCACTTTTCTGAAGAGCACTGGAGGACCATATCAGTAGCAGAAGGTGGCAAATGAGATCTAAGGCGTTGAGAGGAATCAGGTGCATTACGGGAGAAGGGAGTAGGTCGGATGCTGAAGAGAGCATAAGTAGCTAAAGAATTTGCAGGCTTGCATCCATCACTAGACCAGATTACCCAACATTCAAGGTGGACAGAGGGAATAATGTAAAATCAGTTATATTTGAGTCCACCCCAGGTGGAAAATGGGGACAACATGCACAAGACACAAGCTTGGGACAGAAATTCTCCCTCTGTATATCAGACTCAGTACTGCAGGCATTTAGGCTTTCCACTATGTAATGCCTGCAGTGCCTGCAGTAGTGAAGTGAGCACAGAGATGGTTCTGTTCTTGTATCACAAAGCCCCAGTCACTTCATAGGATCATAGGAGATTACTAGGCTATTGGCCATAAGGCTTCTGCAAGCCTAGCCATGTTATACCCTTGTTCCCTTATGGATCAATATATATATAGTCTATGTTTGCGCATGAATCTAAGATCAGCACTGGCTGCCCCTGTCTAAGAGGGACATAGGTGAACCCCCCAGTGTAGTTTTAGTATCCACTTCTACTCAACATATTCAGTTCTATTATTGAGATCTCCCCCTCTAACATTGACATGTAAAGTTTCTGCAACAAAAAACTTAAACCTATGTTCACAGCCTTCCTTCATCACATGCATAGCTAAGGCATTGGACTCTTTAGAGTTCCTGAAGTCACGAATATGCTCTAAAATCCTATATTTAAAGGGTCTGTTCATTTTGTCAATATAATATGCGTAGCACAGTTGATGTGATTAGGATGATAACTGTACCACATAGCTCTGCATATCCCATTGCTTTTCAGGAATAGGAGACTGAAATAAATTACCACTGGTATTTCACAGATTCATATGAAGGGGAAAGTGTGTATTCTAGCAAGTGACAAAATAGCTGTGGTATGCGTGAATTTAAAACATGTAGTTCGGCCAAAATGGATAAGAATTTGATTATGCGAGAAGGAGGTGATTATAGCTATTTTACTGGCATAAAAGGGCAGAGTTGTCTGGATGGAATGAACCAGAAGACTGTGGGATGGTGTGAAAAATTTGGTGGAATTTGAGCACAATGGAGAAGTTGGTCAGGTGTGCAGTCTTAGAAGGAAGGAAGTAGGGATGGGTTGGAGGACACATATGCTGTCTGACAGATGTGAGATTTATGGAATCAATATATAGAAGGTCCCAGATGAGCAGGGACAAATGAGGGACTTGATGAGCTCTGAGGAAGCTCAGGTAAGTGTTGAGTTGATTGCCATGGACTGGTTGTTGTGTCAAAGATTACAGGCAATGTGGAAAAGATTGCTACAAGCAGTTCAGACACGTCAGTAGGAACATAAACATTAAAATAAATCCAGGAAAGTGGCAAAACCAGGTGTTCAAGAAAAACAAAACTAAGAACAAGTAAAATATAACACTCAGATTCATACAAAGTATGTCACAAAGTAGCTTTTAATTTCTATGTCCACAGGAATTTAGAGGTAAAATTGGACCATTGTAGGTTTATAAATAAGGGAAGAATAGTGCTGGATCTAAAGGAGGTGGGTGAGAAGGAAAGAATATGAGGAATGTCTAAGTTTTGCAGGAGACGGGTAAGAGAAAAAAAGAAGTTATGTTCTTACCATAACGTTCCATGTTTGTTGTCCTTTATCTCGCCTTCCTTCTTTCTGGTTGGGTTTGGAGCCGATCTCGGCTCCAACTTGGCCACTTCTAAAGCTCAAAGAGTCCTTACTGGCTTGAGGCTAACCCCTTATCCCAGCATGCTTAAAGGTAGCTACCCAGATCTCGTTTGTGAGAACTAACCACTAGACAGGAGAACTATAAATTACCAAATAAAGGAGGTAACTAAACTATACTGCTTCCTTGCACCGAAACAACAGAACAACAAAGGTGACAAGGACTATACCAATAGTTGAAAAGCAAAGGAAACTCAGTCAAAACAGCCAAAAAAGGAAATTCCTCTCAACCATCCAGGATGGGGGAAGGAGGGAGGGATGCAAGAAGGAAGGTGACATAAAGGACAACAAACATAGAACGTTATGGTAAGAACATAACTTCTTTATGTTATGTTGTCCATCTCACCTTCCTTCTTTCTGGTTGGGACAGCGTCCCCAGCACCTAAATCCCGGGTGGCTCATTGGAAAAGAGACTTCAGAACCATGGAACCAAAAGACGCCCTGTTCCAAGAGGCTATGTCTACTTTGTAATGATGAATGAAGGTATGGGGAGTAGCCCATGTTGCTGCCATACAGAAAGTATCTAATGGAAGCTTGGTTTGAAAAGCTATGGAGGTAGCCAAAGACCTAGTAGAGTGTCCCCTTACCTTTCCCAGGACAGACACATTCCGAGACTCATAAGCATAAGTAATAGTATCGGACAGCCACTTTGACAAGTTCACTTTTAAAACTGGTAAGCCTTGCTTACTCTGTGAGAAGGATACAAATAGCTGATCTGATTTTCTGATGTCCTTGGTTCTTTGAAGATAAAATTGTAACTGCCTGTGGACATCCAATTAATGTAACTTATACTTTGCCTTGGTGCCATAATTTGGAAAGAAAACAGGAAGTTCAAGTGACTGATTCAAATTATACTCTGAGCAGACTTTTGGTAAAAAGGAAGGATTAGTTCTAAGAGATACTCTATCCTTGTGAAAGTTCATATAAGGCGGGTGGAGGGAAAGTGCCTGTAACTCAGAAACCTGCCTAGCTGATGTAACAGCAATGAGGCAGAGGGTCATCCATGATAAGAACTTTAGAGGACAAGTAGTGGCTAGTTCAAAGGGAGTTAGGATCAGAGCTGCTAGTACTAAATTTAAATCCCAAGGATGGAGAGTTTCTCAGATAGGAGGCCTTAATAGGGTAGCACCTTTCAAAATGGCCCTACATTGCTTGTGGGACATAACGTTAAAACCTAGGAGGCCAACATGAAAATTAGAAATAGCAGCCCATTGAACTCAAATTGTAGCAGTCGCTGTTCCTTTCTCAAAGGTTTCTGCCAGGAAGTCCAAGATTTTTGAAATTGGAGCTGTAAAGGGATCAATGTCATTTTGCTCAGCCCAGAAGGAGAACCTCTTCCATTTACTGGTGTACAGTTTCCTAGTAGTTGGTTTATGAGAAGAGACTAAAATATGTTGAACCATAGGAGAGATATCTGGGACCCTGGCTAGGACTGGAAGTGGAGAAACCAAGCTGTCAGCTTGAGTTTGAATGGAAGGATGAAGAGCACCTGACTGATATGTCAGGAGGTCTGGAACCAGGTCCAGAATCCAAGGCTCCTCTCGCAGGTAATGTGAAAGGAATGGGAACCATATCTGATGAGGCCAGTATGGGGCAATGAGGATCAGCTTGTGACTCAGCAATTTTGCCTTCTGAAGACCTTTTGGAATTAAAGGAAAGGGGGGAAAGGCATAAAGAACCCCAGGGGGCCAATCATGGATAAGTGCATCTCTGGGTGACTGTGCCAGTAGGGGAACTAGGGTGAAGTAGCTGCTGCATTTGTTGTTTAGGTGAGAGGCAAAAAGAAAGCAGCATGGCTGGCCCCATCTATGGAAGATGATATCTGCTACATCTTGTTTCGTGGGGCATGAGAATTGCCCTGCTGAGCTTGTCCGCTATCATGTTGGACTTCCCCAGGATGTGTGCTGCAACCAGAAAACGCTGAGAGGAAATTGCCCATTGCCATACTCAAAGAGCCTCCCAACACAAGGGGTAAGATTTTGTTCTGCCCTGTTTGTTGATGTATTGCACTACTGACATATTGTCTGTCTGAATTTCTATATAGCCCAAAAGAAGAGCTTGCAATGCTAATAACACCGCTCTCATCTCCAGGACATTGATGTGCAAATGGTACTCATGAGGTTGTCAAGTCACTTGGACTGTCTGTACAAGATAATGCCCCCCACCCTATCTGGGAAGCGTCCGTGGTAACTGTGGTTACCGGATGAGGGGCTACAAAGGATCTGCCTAGAGTGACTAGGGGAGAGTGGAGTCACCATTGTAGATCATTCTTGCAAGCATCCATGATTAAGATCATGTGTGACATTGGTAGATCCTGATACAACCACTGAGTGAAGAGGAGCCATTGTAAAATCCTCATATGGTAACGAGCTAATGGGACTAGAGTAATGGCAGCCGCCATCAAACCCAAGACCTTTAGGACTAACCGAGCCTGAACCTTTGACTTTGACAAGAGGAGAGAGATCTGACATTGAATGGCAAGCACCCTTTCTTGTGGGAGCCTGGAAATCATGTCTCTTGTATTTAGTTCAGTGCCTATGAAAGTAATACACTGACAGGGCAAGGCAGATTTTTCTTAATTTATTGTGATTCCTAGGCATGCACAAGTGTGAATCATGTGGTTCCTGGCCCTTAAGAGATGATGTTCTTTGGTGGCAGTGAAGAGCCAGTCATCTAGATAAGGAAACATCCAGAATCCCAAACGTCTTAGGTGAGCCATCACTACTGCCATGCATTTGGTGAACACCCTGGGGGCTGTGGTGAGACCAAAGGGCAGAGCTCTGAACAGGTAATGACTGGCTCCCAGCCAGAAGCGTAAATGTCTCCTGGACTGCCTGTCCATTTTTATATGGTAGTATGTGTCCAGGAGATCAATAGAGCACATCCAATTGTCCTGACCCAAAAAGGGTAGAATGGACTGCAGTGTCACCATCTGGAACTTGGTCTTCTTTACTGACCTGTTTAACTTTCTGAGATCAAGGATTGGTCTCCAGTACCCTATTTTTTTTGGAACTAAAAAGAACCTTGAGTAAGTTCCAGATTCTATCTGGTCTGCGGGGACTTCCTGAATGGCTCTTTTTGCAGCAAAGTTTTTACTTCTAAGCCTGCTTGATCCTGAAGATTGGGTAGAACATCTGGGATTGATGATTTTTGACTTCTTGGGGGTGTTTGGGAGAAGGGAATTTTGTAACCCCCTGGATATTATGCACCGTACCCACGTATCTTCTGTTATATCTTGCCAGGCTCTTGAGTACAATGATATTCTGCCCCTGACTGCCTCCAGAGGTGGGCAGCCAGGCAATCCTTCAGGGATTCTGAAAGGGCATGGCAGAGAATGTATCCCTGTAACCCTGTTGCTGACCCCCCCCGCCGTGAGGTTGACATCTCCCATTATTATTTCCCCCTCTGCCCCTGGAGGAATTATCTCCATGAGTGTCTGGTGAAGCTCCCTGGGATTTACAGAACTACATTTTGCCACTCTTTTGGCCTTTGGGATAATGCCAGAATGGAGTGGAAAAACAGACTCCTATAGCAGAGAGAGTTTTGCCATCTCATTCACTCCGGTTAAGAGTCTCTCAAACTTGCAGCCTGAACAAGGCTGAGCTGTCAAAGGGGGCATTCGTAAAGGAGGACTTGAAGGGCTCCACAAATTGACAAAGGCACATCCAAGAGTGTCTGTAAAGAGCCACTCCTGTGCCTGCTGACCTACTTGCTCCATCTGCTGTGTAAGAAATCAGGCGCATGGAGGAGTTAACAATGGAGGTTAGGGTCGCTAGCTGGTTAGCCGACTTGGAAGCCACTCCATCAGCTGAAGGATACTGGAGGGTATCTCCCAGCTCTTTAAGGAGATCCCTTTGAAGTCTGAAATGTGTCAAATAGTTCAGGGACTGAAGAGTAAAGGCCACTGAAGAGAAAACAGGCTTCCCATATCTATCCATGGCTCAAGATTCCTTGTTTGGTGGATGGATAGAAGAGGAAGTCTCTGCAAGTTCCTTCTTGGTGGCTGCTGCCACCACCATAGCATCAACTGGCATGCCTTTAGGGAGAAAAGTCTTGTCCTCTGGTGTGGTCATGAAATTATTAGGCCTTCTCGGAACAGGCTCCATGGTCTCTGGAGCACTCCACACCTTTCAACATACTACAGACAAAAGTGGGTTGAAAGGCAGAGACACCCAGGAGGTGGAAGGTCGGGAACCAAAAGTGTCCAGGTATATGGACTCATCCTCTGAAGGGGCAAGGGACTTCCAGTTTTCCCTCTGCCTAAAGATCTCTTGGATGTCTGAGAATGAGACATCTTCAGAGGTGGACCGTGGGGACCCTTCCGAGTCATCCAAGTCCGTGTCAGAAGTGAAGGACTCAGGGGAGTTCACATTCTTCCTCTTACATTTTTTCTTCCTGGGAACCTCCTCTGAGGCATGCTCAGGAGAGGTCTCAGGAGAAGAGGGGTCACCCTGTGGGGCGTCCTGGGGCATCAGTTCCCTACCCTTGGGATGGAGAGAAGGATCAGAGGCAGACACCGGTAATGATGGGGACAGAGCCAATGGAGCCGAGGGTGGGGCTGTCTTGCTGGACAGCACACTCCTCTTTTCCTAGAAGACACCATGGTCCAGAATGAAGGGATGCTCCAGCTCCGAGAAGCCTGGAGACCTCCTCCACACTAAAGGCAATGGCTCCGAGGCAGATGTGGAAGCTGAACTCACCTGCACCAAGGCTCCGAGAGGGAGAGTGGGATCAGGCAAGGGGTCGATGCCAATTCCCCCCGGACCCGATGAGAGAGTCTAGGTGCCGAGACCCCTCAACAGAGCGGAATATCAAGGAGGTCAGAGCGGATGTTGGAAATGACAAGACAAGGGATGTCGGAACTGATGGTTCCACCACTACTACTACCATGCACTCCAGCTCCGAACTGGATACAGTTGGAGGAGGAATAGAGACAGGGACTGATTCAGACAATGGTGCCACTTCTTTCTCTTTCACTCAACAAGCGAGCAAATATCCGTGTCTTGAGAAGCCTCTTCACCACTGTCTCCACATCATCATCTGATAAACTTCTGGATGATCGAGAGGAGTGGGGCGAGGACCAGTGACTACCTGCCACTGACTGCAAAAGTGGAGACTGAGGCACAGATCTCACCAGGTCCAATGAAGGAGATCTCGATCTCTTTTTAGTCTGGGGTGGCTCCAAAGCCACAGATGGGGCTGCCTGAGAAAAGGACTCTTCAGAGCCAACAATCCGCTCCAAAGGTTCAGAAGTTTGTGATTTTGACTTTGTCGGCACCGAAGGTGGAGCCAACGAAATTGCCAATTTGTCATCGGATTTTTTTAAGGGCTGAGTATCTGATGCTACTTCAACTGGAGGTTTTAATAACCCTAATAAGTTTGTTGCACCTCTCCTGCAAAACCCGTGCACTAAAGGCATGACAAACAGAGCATGAGTCCTGCAGGTGGACTGCACCTAAACAATAAACACAACTTGTGTGCCCATCCATAAGGGACATTTTTTGGCAACACGAGTCACATTTCTTAAATCCTGACTGCTTTGGAACTTCTTTAGACATTATAAACACAAAAGGACTAACAACTGCAAAGTGTGTTTTATATATATATATATTTTTTTTTAAGAAGAAAGAAAGAAAGGAGGAGAAGAAGAGGAGGGGGTAGCTTCTAAGTTAAACGGCTACTGCTCCCAAAGGGAGAAGGCCTCTAACTAAAACTGTTTTTCCCTAGTTAGCAAAGAGGGATAAAGAGACAAGACAACAACCCTCAAAAATAAAAAAAAAAAAACGAGCCACTGACAACAACACACGGGTAAAGGCCTCAGAGAAACAATGACCTAACAACAGCAAAAACAATAGTAACGAGATTAGGGGTGATAAAGAAGAGAAAACTCTAAACTGTAAGGAAATTCGGCCTAAAACAATAACAATTTTGACAGAAAAAATTTCACTACTTAGCCTGAGCCAGCAGAAGACAATCTCGATGCTGCAAGTGGCAAACGAGATCTGGGTAGCTACCACTAAGCATGCTGGGATAAGGGGTTAGCCTCGAGCCAGTAAGGACTCTTCGAGCTTTAGAAGTGGCCGAGTCGGAGCCAAGATCGGCTCTGAACCCAATCAGGAAGAAGGAAGGCAAGATGGACAATGTAACATTCAAGATTTGAGGGGTGAGGTGTTCTAAATTATTTAAGGATTGTGGGTAGGGGCTCAGTGTGGGACATGTAAATGCACATGTTTCCTACATAGTTCAAAACACCAAATGAGTTATAACAGAAGGGTAGAGGAGGAGGAATCCATAATTGTTGGAAGTGTGAAAGGTAGGGTGCTGAGCAATTACTTATGAGAATCTGGCAATTGGATCAGAAGTTAAGGTTGCAAGCTTTAATACCTTTGGTACAGGGTTTGAGTCCCTCTGCCCTCATTTGATTACTGTGTGACCTTGACCAAGTCACTTAACTAGATGTTGTTCCTGGCTCACCCATGAAAAGGAACTTTATGTCTAGTGGGCCTACCTGGTTAATAAATAGGTATTATTATTATTATTATGTGGTCGGACAGTAAAGATGTGAAAAGTTTGTGGTGGTACAAGGGGTCTTAATCAGAAGTGAGACCATAGAACAGTGTGGATTTGGGAATATTGTCTGTTCAGCATATTGCTTGAAGACTGGATGTGAAGAGAAAGCCATACAGATCTGTAATTAATGGTAGTTTGCGTAAAAAAAGTCTGCAAGCCACTGGAAAAGGAAACAGAGGGTTGAGAGATGGTGGCTAGAATAGGATGTGTGACTTCAGGTGCAAGATGAATGAAGAGAAACAAGGATTGGAAGGTTGTGATAGACTTGTGGTGAGGCCTTGCAATATGCTGCAGATCCCTGAAGGCCCTGTGCACATAAGTATTGTTTTGAAAAGTACGAGAGTGTTGCGATATGTAGGATTGTGGTCTGTCCTTGTATTTCTTGGGATTGAATGACACTGGGGTTGGTAATCAAGCACTGTGACCTACCAGATGTAAAATTTATGCTGGTGAGAGGGCTGTTGAGATTTGTATTTTCCTTGAAAAAGCTTAGATGCAGTTATGCACAGTTGTCTTCATTTAATACAGAGGAGTACTGGAGAGTTAGTTTTTGGAAGCAATTAAAAATTGCCACAAAGATGAGAAATTCAGTATACAATTATTTGATCACATTCACAAATGTCATATTCTAAGACCTAAAACAATCTGCAATAATGTAGTCCCTCACATTAATTCTTTCCTGACTCACCTAGAATATTTTAGGCTTCATAGGTTCATAGGTTCATACTAGGCTATCTGCCCTAGGGCATTTATAAGCTTAGCCAGAGTGTGTTTGGCTTTCACCACTCATTTTAAATTAATTTTGCTATGCCCTTTTTCGAGGTTAGTATACTGTGCCTCTGTCTAACAGTGACACAGAAGTGATACCTGGGGTAAACCTACAATCTCCCATCCACTCATCAAGATCCCTCTTGAAGAGAGAGACATGTATAAACATGTATAAATGCTCAGTTCATGTAAATATTTTATATATATTTGTTACATATAGTCCAGTTCAATACATTTGCAATTAGATGCTAGACTATCTTGTGCTCAAACATGTCTGCAATGAACAAGCCTACTTTGTCAGTATATATTACTCTGTATTTTGTACCACAGTATACATTGATTGCATTTTATCTGGTCTCAATATAATATTTGTTAACTGCTTCATTCTATCTAATTAAATTCTTGCCTACATACAGCATATTATTTTTATTTCACTTTATAGAAATGCAAAAAATGTTTTTTTTCTGGGCAGTGGACAAAATGGACCCATTTGAATCAAACACCTCCATTATTTTGCTAATGTGACTCTGCTTTAGCTCACTGATAAACATGGGGGGGGGTTCATAACGGTTCCCACAAAGTGTACAGTTTGTGTAACTTTTCTGAATGAACAGACCGCAAAGGCATTGTGGTAGGCTTGTTCTTAAATTCAGAAAAGTTACCTCATGATGTACACATATTGTACACCACACATTAACCACTACAAATCCCCCCAGTTGTCTTTTCTAGATCACCTTATTCAATTAACTAAGAAATAAATTATAGAACAATGACAGATATAAAGAAGTAAACAGTAAAGCAGCATTCAGTGTACCTACTTCTAGCAAGAAAAATTGTTGACTGAGCACTATTGATTATAACCCAAAAATACAACAACAGCTTATTTTTGCAAGGGGGCATGTCTGCTACACCTCCTACTCCCTCACATCTCCACACATATGAACTCTAAAACTGCACAACCTTTGGAGAAAGAAGAAACTTCCTTACCCTCTCTGTTTTACAGTCTTATTCTTTCAAATAGTCTTACTTTATTGAAACATGGCAACTGATGAAAGTAGTCAGGCCATTATAATGTCTTTGGAAAATGGTTCATTACACAGCAAGGAATTCATTTTGAAATTAGAGCTACATACCCTTCATGCGGATAACTTGAGTTCTGCAGCAGTCCTGAAATGTCACATGTAAATGGGATGAAATAAGCAGAATATTTCTTGTATAACCCCTGTTCGCTGTGAATTAGAGTTGAGGGAAACCAATATAGCCATGTAAACAAAAGAAGAGCATGATATTGCCTATAATTACCAGTAAGGACAGTGTTTGTATTAGTAAGAAATGGGATGAAAATATGTATTTATATTCAACTTATTATAGCTGAAACTTTTTTAATTTATTTGAAAGTGGGATTTCATTTGTCCCAACAAGAGCAGGGGACATAACCCATACCCTCATTAACTTTAAATGCTTCACTAGAAAAATTAATTTATTTCACATTCCCATAAATATTGATGAAGGGTTGTTGAGAGAGGAAAAAGCAAGTCTTGAGGAGAAAAAGTATCTAGGATCCTCAGTTTGATGGCACAATTCAGATCTTCGTGAATGCATATGAACAGGATATTTACAAACTGTTCCAACAGGAAGACAAAATCATAGGTAAATACGAACAAAGAAAAAAAGACTTTTATGTTACCTCAGTAGTGACCCTGATATTTGTATTATGAATCCTGATAAAGCGGTGGGCTAGTGATTATGGATAATATGGATTATGTGAGTGCAAAATTCAATCTGCTATATAATGAAGAGAAACATGTAGAGGTGTCTTTAAACAAAATCAATTTTTCGTATAGGATGATTGATTTACTCCAGAAAGAATATGTTTTACAAGGGGCCTTGTCACCAAGTTTAATAAGTATTTTTCAGGTTAAAACTCCAGTGGTTCCAACTATTTTTGGAATACCAAAAGTGCATAAGAAATATTTGGAACCCCCATCTAGGACAATTGTAGCCACTTTTATAGATAAAATGTAAAAAAAAAATTATTCAGCGAATGATTACTTACTTAAAAGTCTCGAGATTTTTTGGGCCTCTAAAAAATTAACTATGGCCAGATACTATTTGTTTTGTCACTGTAGACTTAGTAGATTTATTTTCGGCTATTCTTCATAAAGTAGGATTAGAGATGTTGTATGAAGCACTGTTTGATTGTTCATTTTTTGATGGGCCAGAAATCACAATTTTAACAGAGATGATAGAAACGGTGTTAAATTAAGAAAGTGGCAATGGAGGCAGCATGTGCCCCCATTTATGCAAACATAGTGCTCTGGAAATGGGAAAAAAATGGCATGCTCACATCCAAATATGATAAATGTTGGCATGTGTATTTACATTATCTGAATGATATTTCCATCCTGGGGAATGCCAGTGAGATTGAACTGGAAGAATATTGCAGAGTACATTAATACAAGTAATTAATTTTACAGCTACTTGGATGTACTATTGATTAACAACAGAAATAGTTTCAGTTCCACAATTTATAGAAATACAACATTTTTTGAATTCTTATTTCCACTTCTACAGCTGCCACACCACATTCCAAAAAAAAGATGGCTTTTTAAAGGCCAGCTAGTTAAGTTGTCCAGAATAATCTCTGATGATGCCGTTTTTCTTGAAGAGTAGAACAAACTGCACTGCATGTTTCAAGAGAGAAGATATCTTAAAGATTCCATAGACCTTACTAGTAAAGAAGTTTCAAGGCAAAGGGGTGCCAAATATACCCCACTGTTGGAGAATTAATCTTTTAATACAACGCATGGTAACATAAGGGTTGATTACAATAAAATTTCTGATCCTACAATGATCCTGGAATTTAGCGGGGAGGATCCAGCAATTAAAAAACATTATTACGAAAAACTGGAGCATATTTAAAACCAATGAGAATGTGTATAAGAAGGTGAGTGAGATCCCTAGATGTATCTGCAGGAAAGGCCAGAATATAATGAATAGGTTAAAACTAAATAGTGGTAAAATATGGAAAACAACATACACAAATTTAAGAGAGGAACAAGGAAGTGTGTTTTTTGCACACAGTGTTCATATATTTTTGAGGGTGCAAGAGTACTCCTCCTCACTAGAGAAGACCCAGTAGTGTTGACCCCGCACTGGCAACTGCAGTACACTAGGACTGGTTTACCTGTTAATATGTGGAGAATGCAGAGCATTTTATATCAGGAAAATAAAAAGGTACTTTAGGAAAAGAATATATGAACGCATGCATAACAGCAGGAAAAGTAATATTAAAAACGCCCCACATAAACACACTTCGACTTGTAATAATAAGGGGCTTTATATGCACAATGTTATTAAAAGGGCACAGAGATCCAAATTGATTTTTTCAGGAATTCATTTGGCAACTTATACTTAATAGCCCTCTCCCCCGGATGAATAATGTAGTATTAATCAACAGTGTTTTGAAACTGCACAGTGCTAAGTTGTAGCATTAAATCCACTAAGATTATCCCCCGGATTTACTAATCTTCTGTGCAGGACTAGCTTAGCCCTGCATGGAAGTGGCCGTTTAGAAGCAGGACAGCAGTATATCATGCATATTAATGAAGGCGCTCTGCCTGAGTTCCTAATCTTACATGGAGAGTGTAAGAGTGCAGGGGGCATGTCTGAGAGTAGAGGTCAAAGAATATACACACCCCTGCAATGAAGAACAGCAGAAAGCCCTAAAAGAATGAGTGAGATCGCTCATAGGTGTCCGCATACCCCCAGCAACACCCACCACGTGTACAAGAGCAATAGTAAACACAAACAATATAAAGATATTTTTTTTTTATGAAACAGATTACATTTAACCTTAGGTGCGCGGGTTTGCCCATCGCTTAGCTACGGTTAATGCAGCTTAAATGGCAGAAGAGGATAAAAAGGAAGATATATACAAATGAAGCAGTATAGCAATAGTGTAGTGGGCAGAGCATTTGCCTTACGAGCAGTCATTCCCCGATCGAGTCCCACTGCAGCACATTCCATTTTCCATGTCAAATCACGTTATGACCAATATTTTTAGTTGCATAACCTACTAATTAACATATATTTGTGAACTGGAGTACTGCATTAAATGCAGATGTGAGGTGTCAGTGTCATAATGTTGCAAAGTTCACAGATAATCACAGGAATCAGGGATACAAATAGAAGGCAAAATGTGTAACGAATGATAACTCCATACAGCTTCCAAATCCCCCACCTCCCCAAGAACCATTAGACATCACTGTTTAAATTAGTGCAGTGGTAAGCAGGAGTAAGCACTAGTAAGCAAGTGTAAGCACTATTAAGCAGTAGTAAGTGGGAGTAAGCATATGTAAGCACTAGTAAGCGGGTTTAAGCCCGTTTACGTGGGGGTAAGCAATACGCACACAGGTTAAGCAATACTGAAGCTAACTCTCTGTAAGCATCATTAACCGGAGTTAGCAGTGCTTACCCTTGGGCAAACCTCTACAAACCCGCTTACAAGTGCTTAAACGTGCCTTAATCACTCTGTATCCAACAGCCCTTGTTCTGCCCAGCAACAAAATAAACAGCCTTGCGGGTCTTGAACCAGGGACCCTATACACTATATTCACAGTAGTTAACCACCAAGCCATCACAGCAGTACATAAGAATGAGGTATCACCAAACAAATCCTCACTATAGTAAAATCAAACTGAAGATGTGAAAGGAGTCAGTATACAGTCATATGTTCTATAACTTACTGCATAACATAAATATGTGAACTGGAGTACAGAAGTAAGCCCAGATGTAAGGTGTAATTGTAATACAGTATTCAAGTCCCCTATTAAACACAAGGACCCCGTACAGTGTACATACACATCAATCATGGATACCAGACATATATATAAGATTAATGAATAATAAATCAATGCCAAAAAGCAAACATAATAAGTAAATATTAAGCAACGCTAAGCATTGCACAGGCCAGCTTAGTTGGTGTAAGCAATGTGTAGACCAGCTAACTCAATTTGCCCAGTGGTATACCCCTTTAAACAATGCCAACCTTAGGTAAGCAGGTTTGCCCATAGCTTAGCCATTTCAAAAATAGCCAATCATGGCAAAGTGCAGGAATTCGGCCCTAATTAATCCCAAAAGGTGGGAATACATCTCATAGCTGGTTGTAGCTTCCCCTTGCAGGCACTATGTCAGACAGGAGTCCAGAGTCATGGCAGGACTCCTTGTCAAAGACCATGAGCAGAGACTGTTGCAGGGCCAGTACCAGGGTTCCCAATATAAGGCAGAAGCCTAGGACCATCTCGCCTGTGACCTCACCAGTGCCACTGGCATACCCCGAACTGGTGAGCAGGTCAGGCATCACTATGCCGAACTGAAGGGGCATAAGGGAGATTTCTTGGATCAGTGGATCCAAGAGGCTAGGATGGCAGGGGTTGTCCCAGCTGTGTGTAAGTATCACTCCACTACCTGTTTAATAATTGCCAGCTCATGTATAGTATGGATAGATATGACTAACTATTTCTCTTATGTCCTTCACAGTGGCAAGTGAGCGGGCTGCGAACGAGGATGCCCATGGATGTCACCTGCAGACGTTGTGATGCGAGGCAGGTTAGTAATACTCTTGCATGTACTGTCATAGGAAAATTAGTAAGTTAATTGCCAGTATAAAACCTGTATTGTTTAAGACAAGTACTGCATACACTGGAGAATATGGCAGGAAGAGTCTCATATAGTTTGTATGTAAATAAAAGCATAATAGCCTGACAATAAAGGTCTAACTGCTGGACTGCATGTGTATACTCTGGTATCATATGATAATGTAGATTTATAATCACTTAATAGTACTGTTGTATTAAGCACTGTTACCCACACTGTGCAACATAAATAGAATGTGTAGGAATGTCTGTATATGACTGGTGTAATCCCCAGAGGTCATTTAGTACAACTGAAAGAGACATAGACAGAAAACAGTGAAAAGACAGACAACAAAATCTGAATAGCACATGCAACTGAGATGTGAACTGCTGCATTTTTAGCACACACAGCCATGGTTCGAATCCTGAGAGTGATAGTAGTCTGCATACAGAATCATACCCCACAACTGTACAGATATGTCAAGAATGTCCAGTAAATTGTCCCATATCTGCTGCCTGTCCCTCTCTCCCCCTGAGAAACCAGTGGGATAATCCCAGACATATAGGCAGCAAACAAGAAATACAACTGATTGTCACACATCTATAAGAACAGGCCTGTCACTCTAGCAACTCCCCAAACTGTTATGAGAGTAATAAGCCAAGTATGTCCTATCTACACCCCCATGTTGTCAAGCAGTGACCAGAGTGTGTACAGTAACAGAGTGAGATGTATATGCATTATACTAATGTGAAATCTGGTACTTTGTGTGGCAACATTCAGGTAGTGCTAACAAACATTGCTCCCACAGGTACGTCGGATACGAACACTGTGCCGAGAAATAAAAGCTTGATACCCTGTACTGGTACTGTTTACTCTGGTATTGTATGGAACTGTGAGTGTTGCAGTTGCTCTGAATAATAAGGTATCTGATCAGTGTCACCCACACTGTGCTACATAATATAACGGTCTAGGAAATAGTGTATAAGAGTTTTGTAAGTCACTAAAGGTTGAAGAGGGCAATAGTCTACACCTGCATGTGCTCAAGACATGGCCAGAGTCTGTGCAAAAAGAGATGGACAGGTATGTGCATAACATCAACCTGGAATCTGGGAGTATGTGTAGAAACAGTTAATGTTAGCAAACAATTCCTCCACAAGTATACCAGGTAAGAGGTATATACTGCATGTAAAACCAGTTCATGTTTAAAGATGTCGACAGCCATATTACTGTCCAAACTAAGGCAATAGGGTAATGTAGTAATACTTATAAGGTACAGATAACAGCACTGACTAGGAAAGTAATGCAAACTACAGGAATATACTAGTTGTTAATTGACATCTTTCTCTCCCCCACACCATATCTCCAACAATACACTAAATACCCACCTCAACTGGTACTTTGGGACATATGTCAAATTGGTTGATAATTATTTAAATCTGTTTCTATGCATGTGCTATGTTGAAATACTCCAACATTGGTGGCATGATGCCATCAATGTACCTGCATGCTGTTGTTATTACCACTGTGGTCCCATATATGCATGTGTTCTGATTGCTATGCAACTGTTCCATATCTGGTGTCTGGGTTAATGGAATATCTATGCATGCTTTTATACCTAACCCTGGAATGTGTTGACTATTACTAACCCACATATGCTGATACACCATAAACACCATAGCATGCATGGGAATGCGGGTCCCAGCTGACCCACCTGTCCCACATTAGCTGGCTGTGGCACTGGGTAACAGCACGTCTGGGGCCCAACCCGGGACCTCCTCGTCTGTTGGTCCTGCACCACCTTCGGGTGGAACTGCCTCAGTGGATGGAGACCACCCCCCCCAGGAGCGGGCAGGGACAGGAAGCTGTCACCCGTCGCCAGGTCCGGGTCATGGTGTGTAGAGAGAGCTCAATCAGCAGTTTGGAGATCTTATACGCCAGCTCGAGGGCCACGAGTCACGACTAGAGGGTCGGCTTGGCTCTCCAACTCAGCCCCCAGTGCAGCCACCTTTGGGGCTGTAAAGGTGCAGTGGTGACTGCCCATGGGTGGGGATTCAGTCCCACTGTTTCCACTAGTAAGCTCATGGGCTTCCGATTTCCCAGCACCCCTCCCCTTCAAGGTGTTTACCCCCCACATGTGTCATATACCGCCCTTGTATGCATCTTCTTTGTCTCTTCTGTTACCCTACCCAACCTACCACCCCAAATATATCTGCTATCCCTCCCCAACATCCCACTTTCACCTGAAAAAAGGGCAATCTGTTCCCCCCAAAAATCTTGCCCCATACATAGCTGTCCATTTCGCACATTGGACACATGTAATCTGGTCTAATTGGCATCACAACATATTATTGTTGTCCTCACCCCTCTCTCAGGGGTTTGAGTGTCCAAATCTACCTCCAAATTCAGTGTATATGCACAGCTGTTGCTGTAGAAGAAATGGGCAGCTATGGACCTTCCCTACACCCTCCTACCTAGCTATCTTCCCCACTGTCTTTCCCTCTTTGTGCCCCTTTTTCATCACTTTCCTATCAACCCTTTTTTCATTTCTTTTAAATAAATTAGCATGGGGTAAATGGGAGTAAGCACTTTTAAGCAGCAGTAAGCAGGTTTAAGCTCATTTGCGTGGGGGTAAGCAATGCCTACACAGGTTAAGCAATTTAGAAGCTAACTGAGTATAAGAAACTGTAACTGGAAGTTAGCAGTGCTTACCTCCGCTCAAACCCATGCAAACTGGCTTACAACTGCTCAAAAGTGCCTTAATCACTCTGTATCCAACGACCCCTATTCTGCCCAGCAACAAAATAAACCACCCTTACAATGCTCAAACCCAGCACCCTGTACACCATAGCCAAAGTGATTTACCACTAAGCCATGTCAGATAAACATAACCCTGATGTTTTCACAAACATATCATCCAGCCCAGTCATTCAACAGTACAGGAAATGTATTTCAACATGTAGATGTATGTGTATGTGAGTGTATATATATATATATATATATATATATATATATATATATATATATATATATATATAGATATATATAGATATATATATATTAATATCTAAATAGATATAACATATCTATATATATAAATATAAATATATATAGAGAGAAATATATATACACACACACACACACATATATATATATATATATATATATATATATATATATATATATATAAACATATATACATACATATGCATACATCTGTAGATATATATGTCTACATCTATATGTATATATATATATATATATATATATATATATATATATATATATACAGATATATATATATATATATATATATATATATATATATATACAGCAATATATATGTAAGCATAAATATTTATCTGTATAGGTATATACAGGCATACATCTCTAGATATAAAAGGGGAACATAACAAAAACATATATGTCCATATGCACCATTAATGGGATTGAGGGGGCCCAAACAACATACATCTTGTACATATAGATATTCCCCCACCCACAGTCAAAAACATCTGCCCTACAATACAATACCAACTGTTACAGATCCCATAATCAGGACCTGACACAACATAGACACAAGATGTTAAAAGTACGCCATCCCACCTGTATGATGTCAGGCTGGTATCAGTAACATATTATGCAGTACAGTCTGGCTACCATAGGGAATGTACAATGTGGAAGCAATCAACATTCCTAGGATACATAAACACAGACACATATATGCAGATACATATATATATATATATATACATATATATATATATATATATATATATATATATATATATATGTGTAACTACACATACACACACAGAGATATGTATAAGAAGATACATATTTAGAAGGTGCACACAATACGGAACAGCCACTATGCCTACAGTTGCCACCTTACCAGCTTGACACTGCATAAGCCACCCATACAAATGACAATTGTTGCCTGCAACATATACCTACAGAGAGGTCAAAGGATATAACACCACACACAGGTTTGCATACATGGGAAAGCTTTATTTGTGCACTATTACAGTTGTACATGCCATGTCACATAACTGTTTAGACACTGACATGCATATAAACAGAGTAATGCAACTGTGAAACAGTTATATTAATACAGTAATCTGGAAAGGTTTACATATGTTGCTGTCCAGGCTGAGGCCTTCAAGTAGTACAATAGTAAAGACAGACTGGCCACAGGATACCAATCAATCAACAGTAAGTAATGCAGATGTATAATCCAGCAGCCACTATCTACACTCTGTACACAATGCCTAGGGGGTAAAGACCTCAGCTGACACAATGAGCTGCATCTGTTACACAACAAGGCATAACTGACA